>NC_040011.1:20439636-20547411 GCF_000972845.2 Larimichthys crocea
GGAAAGGGTTTACGTTTCTCAGAGTTTCATTGAAAACGGTCTGCTCAGGTATCAACATTTTTTTGTAGCTACAGTAACACATGTGGCATGTGAATGTAGAAAATACAGAGGACATGCTTCCTACTAAATCTATATTAAATAGGGTTTATGGTTATGGTTTTCCTCCCTCATACTTTACTCTTACTTTTCTGCTCCTGTGCATCCTCCTTCCTTCGTTCCTCTTTGTGGTGGAAAGTTTTGATGATTTTAGCCATTAGAGGCATTTGCTAATCCACAAATTACACGACAAGTTTAAACAAGTACAAATGGTCTGCTCTACCTGCAGCAGCTTGAGGGAGGAAGGCAGGGTGGGAGCTGTGGGGCCTGCCACCAGACACTTTAAAGGTTCAGTAAACAGAGCGCAAAATGGACTTCTTTAATTTACTCACACCATATTAATGGAGCACTCTGAAGAAATGCAGAGTTCAGTGCCTTGCTCAAAGGTATCTCAACTGAAGTGCTGTAGGGAGGGAAGAGCATTACTCCTCTGCTTTCCCCACCCACATTCTCCCAGAGAGAAGCTCAAGCTGACAACCCTCCAATCAGAAACATGCTTCTCTAACCTCTAGGCTAGCAACACCCCCTGACTTGACATTCAGAAATTTACCAAGCAGCCTTGCTAACTGATAAAAATGCAGCTAATGGCCCTTGAAGTTGGACATTAAAACTGCATTACTTTCCACAGGAGATCAAAGCTGTTCTTATTCGTGAAAAGCCCAAAATGTTATGAGGTTACATATACGGATAGGAGACATCCCGTCAAGGCATGTAACACAAGGTTGGAAAGCCCTACAGTCCCCTGAGGCCGTCCAAGCAAGCAGATCTGCTTACCGGCCTTGTATTTATTCCATACCTAGGGGATGCATACCAAACACAGCTCCAGAGCTGGCCTGGATTAGGTCTGCACTGCTTGTCAGATTGCTGCTCCCTGGGCTGAAGCACCACAGACGTATTTGCGCCCTGGGGGCTGAGCATAGAAGCTGCAACTAAAACCACAGCAAATAAACTCCATGTGCAGCAGAACAGGTCACACTGCCTACTTACATGTCTGTCATTAGCCTTCCTGCAGGGAAAAGCAAGAGGGGCTTGAGTACTTGAGCAGATGAGTAGCTTTGGGAGAGCATTACACTCTCTACACTTTCTTTCTTTATTTAAGTGTGCACTCACTCATTCTTGGTCAAATGATACATTTGACTGATTGAGCCTTTAGTTTAAATGTGTCATATCACCTGTGTGCATTCACTTGAACTGCTGTAACAACCCTAAAATCACCACAGTCACAATCACTCATAGTCGATTATTTTGAAGATAATTCTTTGATTGATAAATTTGGTTTATTAAATGTCAAACATGAAACATGGTCATCGAGGTGATGCCTTTAAAAGTCTTCAGTAGTATCACCAGCGACCAAGAAAAACAGCCGATCCTTACACTGCAGGAGAGCAAAGCAGAAAACATTTTTCCTTTTACTTTTATTAGCTTAACAAAAGCATTGCAGATGAATTCTCTATTCGATCAACTAATCAATGAATTGATTAATCATTTATTTAATAACTAATTTCATTACACAAGTGAATGAATTGAACTGAAACAAATTATTACAATTAAAAATAATCCATCCGTTATTAATTACAATCAAAGCTGTAACTTTGATTTTAGCTAACTTAACTAACTTTTTAACTACCTTTTTTTTTTTTTAACAAAACTGCCACTGCTGACGTCTGATTCATTCATGTCTGTTAGTACATTTTATTCATCTGATTATCAAAATAATCACACCTCCCTGACTACTGTATCAACCTGCTCCAACACATCCACACTACTTGTGCATGAATGTGTAGGTGTGTTTGTGGGTGTGTGTGTCGTCCAAGTGTTGGCCTGCTTTTCCTCACTTAAGTTGACAGTAAAAAAAAAAAAGGCCAAGAGGGGAGCTATTACCTCCCTGTTCCCTACAAACTGTTCGTACCAGACACCAGCCACCACGCCAAATGGCCAGAGGTTTGCCTGTCATTCCATGCCATTATTCAATACAGACACTCACTGGGTCACAGTAAATCACACAGAAAGCAGAAAGACCTAGAGAGCTACTACAAAATGAGAGGAGAGGGGTCTAAGCTGGTGACAGGACTTTTGTCAGCCTTGAAATCACACTTGTGCATTACAACATTATAGGACTATTTTTTTCACTCCAGCCTGTGTGGAAACACAATATTTGATACAGGCATCCAACAATGTGTATGTGATTATGTGTGAAGGAGATTGAAAATGATGTGACAAGAAAAAAGTGAGTAGAGCGCTTTCGCTATGCAGCGTGCAGGGAGGTCAGGACTCCTGGTGTGTGTAGGAGGTGCATAGTTTTACATAAAACAGCATTAGTGAAAGCAGAGCTTGCCACTGAGTGCCCCTCAAATGTTAAAAGAAGACCACAGGATATTAGAGCTTACTATCAGTATATTATTCTCTCTTTAGTTAGTGAGTAAAGTGTAGAAAACAGAAATAAAAATAAATGGGAGCGATACTGACAGTAGCAAATGGTACACAAAGACATGCAAAGCAAGGTTTGTGGATGTCAGCTTTAAAGCAGTTACTGATTACAATTAAAATGCGACATTCTTATTTGTCTCTCTCTTTGGTGTTAGTACTCAGTGCTGTAGTGTTTCTGCACTTTACTTCCAAGAAATCACTTGACAGTCAGTGTGTTCTGTATAGCCCTCCCAAGCAGAGCAGAGCTGTGAAGCCACTTTGACATTAAAACTTCTGTGTTTACAGCATGACACACGATGACCCAAAAAACATTTTCCCCATGCACAGCACAGTATTTAGAGACAGAGTTAAGCAGGTGACTGCGTGTATCTTCCGTCCAGTTGTATTCAACTTGTTTAATAAAGGATAAACAAAAATACAATGTGGTGTTTGAATTCAAACAACAGAAATCATTTTCAAATCTGCAATTGGAATAGAAGATGAAAAATGGAAAACAAAGTGAAAGTTTTTCTGCATTAAACACCACAGATGAGATGATTTTACATCCTCGCTAAAATGTTTTGAAGCACTGGTGTTTAGTGTTATCCCATGATGCACTGTAAATAGTATAAGAGACAATAACTCTCTTGTGGATTTGACATCAACACATCATATCACAACATCTACTGACCACAAATCAGCTTTATTAGTAATTAAAACTGTACAATAATTGCTTCATTAGATGTCGCTACTTTACAGACAGACATCACCCACAAATATGTGACAATGTGTGATGTGTAACGTCCTCATAACAGTGCCTGATGTTCTGTGCTGATGGTAGGAGAGTATAGAAATATCAGAAATCAGTCAAGTCATGTCTGTATTCCACTTTTCTTGTCTGTGTGCTCCCATGAGGTGTGTGCAGCGGTCACTTTTAGTACATGTGCATGGTGAAGAACTATCTGAAAAAAACTGAAATTACACTGATTTTTTATGTTTCATTTTATTTGACTACTTAAACATGAAAAATAGGAAAACATATAGTTATTGACCTTTTTGCCCACAGACTGGACTGCTAACTATGGTTATACCTGCTTTAATTTGTGTTAACAAGCTTGTGTTATGTAAACCCTAAATAGTGTGCAAGCTAATAGCTAGCTAGTTTGTAGCTGCTCAGCGCATTATAAAGAGAAACACCAATTAACATGATTACAGAAGTAGCATTAAGAATGAGCACAGCAGTGCAGATAGACCTCCTTTAAACTCCGTCTGGGAATGATTGTCTGTGGGAAGTTCAATAGGAAATACTCCTGATCTATTGTTGTACAAGTAGTGACAGTTTTGGAAACACAGTCCATAGTGTATTCCCACTTCAACTGCAACTGCCATCTATCTGTCAAACTAATTTTCAAAGAGGCCATTAAACATATGAGTCACTGTTAAATGTTACTTTCCACCCAGTGGTGAGAATCACATCTCAGGTCGTCTGTGATGAGGACGTTCTCCAACATGGCTCATCTCAGTTTTGAAGCTCTGGAAAAACGTTTGGCCCATATGACATATGGACACACCTGCAGGTAAAGGCATTAGCAGGAACAAAAAACAGATGACACACACACACACCCACACACACACAGTCTACATCAATGCTGCTGTCAGCCGCTATAGACAAGCAGCATTCCTCTGAAGACATGGATCTCCTTCAGTGGACAGTCATGACATGTAATAGTTAATTTCAAATGGTGCTCATGAGGCTTTAGATCTGCGGGACATAATATCAAACAAATTCACATAAAAGAAGATGAATACTTTATGGTGACCTACTGGATGTAACAGAAGAAAACATATTTGATTGATCTATTTTTTTTTTTTAAACCCTGCCTGATGCATGCTGCCTGCAATTTGTCATTTTGCTGTGTGCAGGATGTTTTTAGGTGTCAACCAAACGGCAACTCTGTGGCTATGAAATGAAGACAACACAGAAGTGCCACAAACTGCAGTTCCTTGAACGTCCACTTGAGGCTGATTCCAGAAGTGAGTCAGTCTCCATAAGTCCCCATGTTGAAATGTCCAACTTCACAGCAGAAATAAACATGTTTACAGCCTGGTACAAAAAACAGTTTTGGTCACTATAGATAATTTCCCCGTTCACCACAATTATACTCAGGGTGAATGTATATACAACTCACCTGTTCAGATTATTTTAAGGCTTAAAGTTATGCAGAATTAAGTGTGTGGCCCCTTAACTGACAGGCTCCACCTCTTTGCCCATTTTTAGATAAGGGGGGAGGCAATGGAGGCAGGACTACAAAGATAGTGGCAACCAGAGCCACCACACTGAGCTTCACGACAATTCTTCAGAAACCTGTGGGGGGCGTCATGGAGACTACATCTATGGTTTATACAGCCCATGGGCAATGGATGTGTCACCCCCCATCCAATAACATTGTGCAAGATGTGAGGAAGGGACCAGGTTACATCGACCAGATTTCACCCTAACCGTTTATATTCCAATATAGCATGTTATAAACCATTTATTAAATCAAAGAGAGAGAGGAGGAGGGAGGGGGAGTCCCCTGGCAGTCTAGTCCTATAGCAGCATAACTAAGGGATGACCTGAGCCAGCCCTAACTATAAGCTTTATCAAAAAGGAAAGTCTTAAGTCTACTCTTAAAAGTGTTGACCGTGTCTGCCTCCCGAACCCAGAAAGGTAGTTTGTTCCACAGAAGAGGAGCCTGATAGCTGAAAGCTCTGGCTCCCAATCTACTTTTGGAGACTATAGGAACCACAAGGAACCCAGCGTCCTGAGAGCGCAGTGTTCTAGAGGGGTAGTAATTGATGATGTACTTATCATGAATGCTAAATGGGAGGTTAAAACAAAGGAGTAATTTATTTGTCTTATTTTACTTCAGTCAAGGTATTAAAATGTGACACAAAAGTCACGTGACTCGGATACAGCCTTGGATAACAGAGATATTGTCATTCCCACCTCTCCTCTTATTTTGTACCCTCTCTCCGCCTTCGCTGCCATCCTGTGGTGTGGCGACAGAGCGTTCAGCCGGTAGATAGATTAATAAAGCTGCTCCCTTTCTTCTCATCCTTCATCCATCCATCCCTCCATCCCCTCCCAGGAGTCTGGTATTGATCAGACATGTCCACATTAGAGGGAGGGGAGATGCTTTTATGATAATCCCCCCCCCCCCCCCGCCACTCATAATGGCTACATTAGACGCTCATCCCCTCCGCACCCGACACCTGGACCTCACTCTCTTCGGACTTACTGTTTGCATTACAACACTGTTTAATGGGCTCTTTAGAGGGGCTGAGGGGGCTGGGGGCAGGGGAGGGCAGGAAACTTTCCAAGAGTTTCCAGTAGATGAGGACCCAGCAAGGAGCCACTGGGAAGGTCCGGTGCAAGAGTGATAGATGGCACCATGTTGAAGTGGAGGGCGGAGGGAGCTGGAAGTGGGGGTCCATTACCTATTACTGAATGCCCTCTCTGTCTAGCCATGCTGCTCGCTGGCTGTCTGATAGCTAACAAACTCTGGGAAGTGGAGCTTTGGATGAGTGTGTTCTCTGACCGGACCCAGACAGAGGGCCAATCAATAGCTCTCTCTCTCATTACTTTCCAGTCAAAACAATCCAGATACTCAAATGTAAAGATTCTGTCCACAAACGTGCCAAAGCTGAAACAAAAGATGTAGGTAAAACTGTTTGTTTGTAGGCAACAGGTATTAGTGCACTAACAGCACGATACTCTCACTTTGCGTACATTATTCACCAGGCTGATGGCTGCAGCAGAGTGGTGGGGCTCTCAAGATGGCCGGTTCAGTAAACACACAAGAGTGAAAAAAAGTAAGGGAAAAAAAAGGAGAGAGAAAGAGCCACCTGGACACCATCAGTCTCAGTGAAGGTAAACATCTCCGACATTCCTCCCGGCACACTGGTCTACAGAGGTCAGAGGTCATGATGACAAACGAGTGACCCAGGAGCCCTGAGAGGCCAAGAGAGGAGCCTCTGGAATCTCTCAGCAGGAGGACGGGGGACACAGAGATATGTTCACTGGACCAGGAGCCACAAATAAAAGGATAATGGACTACAAGGTCTCAATGCAAGATCCACCCTGTGGCTCTTCAAGGAAAGAAAAACTTGTATGCAAACGCAGAAAAGCTATTAAGACTAAGCTATTTTACTGATCGAGGACCCCCACTTACCTGGTACAACAGTGGCCAATTACAAATGTCAGACTGGCCCAAAGAAAAACTTCTTTAGAAGTTAAATTACCTCAGAAGAGAAGAAAGGATAGGAAGTGGGTGTCAACTGGAACTTTTAGGACCAAGCTTCTAGTTGTAGTAGGAAGTCAGTTGTAACTAAGGAATGTGTAATGACAATATTTCATGTGTAAGGAATGGCAAGTATGTGAGGAGGGGGCTGAGGGTGATTTTGATGAGGCACAACTGGAAGCTGTGCTAAACTCCACCCAGGAGTCAGCCGTCAATATTATGAGCTTTAATGTTTGTATTACGCTGAGGCTATTTGAACACATGTATAGTGTTGCAGCATTCGCCCCACAGCTTGAGGTAGGGACAGCAGTAGAAGCAGTTGTAGGGACATATTCATTTGTAACTAGATTGTGTTTTGGTTGGAGCAGACTAGGGAGAAATATCTGCTCCTCATTCTTGAGTATTGTCCTTATGCTTCTAGGAAAATCATTTTAACCCCTTAACTGTTCCACTGACCCTGCATTGTGCACAGTAAACTGACAAGGTTGAACACTTCCAAAGTGTAACCATTTATAATATAAGAGAACCATTTAGAATTTTCAGTCAATTTCATGTCAGTGGCTATTTGTATCTTATATTATTAATATTATTTAGATAGCCAGGATCTACAACCACCATGCCAAAAACAATGAATGAATTTATTTCATATTTCTCAAATGAATCAATCTGTTCTAAAGTCATTTGTACAAATCTTTCCATGTTTTGCACTCATGTATAGGTAACATCAAGTACCTACTACCTTCAATTAAAACATGCAGTTAATATGTCAAAATCTAAAAACTGACATTAATCTGCAGTCTTCAGTTGCTGTATTATCTGTATAGAAGAAAAAAAACTCTATAAGTAATATTCGTAGAATTAATTATAAACTTGATTGTTTTTTTTAATATAAATATTCACTTCTGAAGTTGATGCTGCAACACGTCACACTATAGTCCTGACAGGATCAACAAAAGACAGTTTGAAGCTTCCACAGGTTGATTGTAACAGGTGATAATATCAAGTTTGAAGCTTCCACAGGTTGATTGTAACAGGTGATAATATCATCACTGGGTATAAAAGGGGCGTCCTGTAAAGGCTCACAGTTTGCACACAGTTTGAATGAAGAATATCATTCAAAGATTCAGAGAAATCTCTGCATGTAAGGAACCAGGCCTGAAACCAACTCTGAATGTTGGTGACCTTTGACCCCTCAGGCAGTGCTGCATTAAAAACACACATGACTGTATGAAGGATACTACAACATGTGCTCAGGAACACTTCAGAAATGAAGTTCAGACTCTCCACACAAAGAGAAAGACAGATATCAACAACATCCACAAACAGTCCACATTACAGACTGTTTTTGGAAATCATTGATGCTGTGCCCACTTGCCTTAATTTACATTTAAGAATCAGAGTTGTATTTGTTTAATCTTCTAACAGGCTTCGTGGCCCATTGCTTCAAGAAACTTGGTCATGTGAGGATTCTATGTTTTGTAAGTTCCCCTGAGCAAAGACACAACCTGCTGCTATGTAGCTTACCTCTGACCTCTCTGACATCAACATCTGAGCACTTTCACAGGTACTGTCAGTACTATTGAGTCTGTTGTAATGCGCCTTGCTTTCAACATCAGCTGGTTGTGTAAAGCAGACAACAGATGCTAACTAGATACAATGAGTGGAAACGTGAGTCAGACTAAGAACAGGGGAGTGTATGTGAGTGCTGTGACTAGAGGCTTCATTCCTGCTTGACCTGTGAACTTCATTCCAGTTTTCTTACACACCCTGACAAACACTCATATCCCCGTACACATTAGCAAAATACTTCCTGAGGACGCCCATGGCAACTCATGGGCACAATGACTCATACAGGGACATCTGCTGCCTTTTATATCCCCCATAGCCAGCTTCTGTACAGACAGCTAATGCGGGACAGGAATGAAGGAAATTCACACACAATTTAAAGTTGCATGATGCAAGATTAGATTTGAAATGCTTATCACTTAAATCACAAAAGAAAACAATGTGGAAATAATGTGACCATATATGTGCACAGAAATCAAGCACAAATCTTCAAGTTGTTTCAGTACTTCTCAACACTGGACACAAAGATGAAATTGATATAAATGTTTTTATTACATTCCTTTAAATAGGAAATGCACTTGCAAAAGACAAATAATGCCATCCTGCTGATAGTACCAGCAGATAAGAAATTGCTTGTGGGGAGCAGTTATGAATATAACAATATACAAACAGTAATAATCCACTCAACAATTATCTATGCCTAGTTATACTGTGCTGGGTTGTGAGGTGCTACAACCTATTTTAGATGGACTGTGTTATACAACCAATCATCTGATCAAATTCCAGACTGTTGGTACATAATCAGCTTTGTTTATGTTATTACTGTCATTATTGTGTGTTCATACAGTAAGCAAAGGACATTTTAGAGGTTGTGTGATTAGATATAAATCTGCACAGGGCAATATGAATTGAGATGAAGACGTGTCTATGTGAGTTGATTGAACTTGAGGGATGTAAAAAGAAAAGAGTCTTGAGGAAAATGACAGAAACAATAATATGAATTTGAATGAACTCAAAATGTCTGGTGTGGGCAAACATTCAGTCGGAGGTCTAGAGACAGGCTAAAAGTTTTTCATATGAAAGTAAGACATGAGGCCGGAGTAGACACCTGTACTGATTTAAATCTGTTCCTTCAGACACATGAGACAAACAACTGACAAAATTAGGCTAAAATGAGTTAGGTTCACAGTCCTACAGCAGTGGTTTTGTCACACCTAGAGTTCACAGAAGAACAATGAAAATAGTAGGTTAGGATTGTAGGTTTCTTCATCATACCATCACGGAGGTGCATGTAAACCCATCAGTGCTGGGTGTAATGTCCTTTTGTCTAAACAGCCCAATCATGACACTGCCATGAATCACGGTTTGCTTGTCCTGTGTGTACATGGTCTAGGCTCTGAGTGTTGTGGGTAAGAGTACTCTAATTACTTTTTTCATGTAACATGTAATGTAATGCATTAGTTTAATGCGTTTAGCAATCAGTAACTTCGTTATTAAAAAAAAAAAAAGGTATTAAGGAAAGAAACATTCCGACTGCAGCCTGCTTTTTGTCAGACAGTACTGTGCCACCTGCGGATATGTCAGTAGAGGCGCAGCGCTGTGATAATGCGTCTGTGCCCTGCTGACCTACGTTACCTGTGTGTGTGTGTGTGTGTGTGTGTGTGTGTGTGTGTGTGTGTGTGTGTGTGTGTGTGTGTGAGTGTTTTCGAACCACCGGCCAGATGGCAGAGGACAGCTTTTGAATCGTGGAAGTACACACATTATTTTCAATTCGCCAGCGAAAGAACAACATAAAGGTAAAATGCACACTGCATTGGTCATTGGTGTCGACCGCAAAAAATACCTGTTCCAATTTTAAAAAAACATCCTGTATCCAAGCTGACTGTCTTTCCTGTTATTGTTGTCCTGCAGAGTTAGTCTGTTTGGATGACTGACGTTATTCATTGTCAGGATATATCGGTGCATTTACAGCAGGCTGTGTGTCTGTGTCAGTTAAGTTGCAGCATGTTATTCATAGGTGGCGCTGTAACGTAACAAATTACTTTTAATTGATGGTAACGTTACCTAATTAACTACACACACAATGATACATAACAAAGATAAAAATGCACAGTCATACGTAGGCAGTGATGCTTCAGCCAGCAGGCCAGATGGGCATCAGGGGTAATTTTGTGTTCAACTTGTTTATCGATAAAGAAGAATCATAAAGTGAATTAGATGGTTTTGAAAAAAAATTTTCTGGGGGAAAAAAATCTTCATTTCATGATCATTTCAGCTCCTGGTTGATCTTGAACCCCTCAGGTCATGCAAGCCACAAGGGTATTTTCAGAGAAGGTGGTACTGAGAGGTGGGGGTGGGGGGCTTAACAACATGTTCATCTGGAAGGCTTTGCTGCTGTGACACATTGTGACCTCCCCTGGGCTTTGGCCACAGTAAGAGCTCAGAGGGAGCGGAGGGAGCGCAAAGAAGAAGAGAGAGTCAGGGAGGAAAAGAAGACGAGAGGGCCTGTGCGTGTCTTCGTAGTGTTTAGCTGTGATTAGACTGAGCAGCATCTCTGTGGTAGCTGTATATCCATCTGACGCTCAGGGCTGAGCGGTGTGTTCCTGTTGCCACCCTCATGACCTCAGACCTAAACACACCAATTAACCACCACTGGACTTTCCACTTTTCCTCAAAGTCTGGTCCAAACAAAACACCACTACATCTAACCCCCCTGCCTATGTTCATCTTTGATCTGCTGCCACTCGCTCTGACCTGAACAGAGAACATCACCCTCTTTTAGCCAAAAGCAGGTGCTAGCCAGGAAACACATTCACTTGTACAAGCAGTTTCTAAGATACAGAACAAGCAAAATAAATTGGCTCCAATGTCCGTCAGTCCATGACTTTGATTCAGACTGAAATATCTCACAACTTGATGGAGCGCCATGAACGTTTGTACAGACATTCATGGTTCCCAGAGGATGATCTGCTGACTTCTGATTATGAGAAAGAGATTTTTAGGTTTCAGTCTTTTTCATGTAGTGCCATAAGCAAGTCAAGTTTTCACTTCATGGTTCCCAGTGATCCCTGATTTTTCACCCATCATAAGACTGAAATTAGCTACAGTTAGCTATCAAATGTTACTCTACTTAGGAGGAATTGTACTAGCTTAACTTTTTATAACTTTTCATCTAGTGCCATCATCGGGTTAACGTTTCAATTTGTCCAGTACTTTGGACCAAATACCTACAAAACTAATGACATTACTATCAGCCTCAACTGCACTTTGTTTTTTTATTAGGAAATGTTAGCATTCTAACACACTATAAGCTAATGCTAAATATGGTAAACACCAAACCTATTGTTAAATGTATTAATCATTCCATCAATGTGATATGACTTTATTGTCAAGTCACACTGAAATTCGTTTTGCATCCATTGGACTCTGTTAAAGACATATACGCATGGAATAAACATACAATACTGTGCCCTTAACATACATACATTTAGCATGAAACACAGGAACATTAGAAAGAGCTGTTAATCCTGATGTATATTTAGATTGCTTTTTCCCATCGACCTTCACCAAATAACTAGATAAAGAGATAGATTTCTTCATCTAAGCTGTCAACCTGTCTCATAGACCCCATCCCAACAAGGCTGCTCAAAGAGGTTTTACCTTCAGTTAGTACTTCTTTTCTGTGTATTATTAATCTATCATTATTATTAGGATGTGTACCACAGTCGTTTAAAATAGCTGTAATTAAACTACTTCTTTATATACTTGAGAAAGTTGTTGCTGTGATTTTTCTTCACAATAAGCCTGTTTTAGGCCTGTTTCTCTGGGACAGTCTTTAGGTATATTTGACATCACAATGCTAGAAAGACCAAGAATGTAAACATTTTCTTGAACTGTACTTTATTATGGCTTGTGTATATGTGCTAAAGTTGCGCCTATAAACCGTACAATGCAACATTAACTTGTATGGAAGCCCCTAAGTCTACATAGGGAGTACTGTCAGTTGTATAGTTGTGCAATCTGAGCTAAAGTGAAGTTCTCAGCCAATGATGGAAAGCATGTTCATTTGAATATGTGCCACTAAAACAGCTTGTGGTTTAATTTTCTTTAATTTTCACTTTAGAGTTCAGATACGTTTGATTATATAAATTGGAGTCACAGTTGCTGAATTTGCACTTTAAGAGTGTTTTATTTCTCTTTATAATCCATCTCTTGTCTACCCTGCTGCCGGGGGATGATGATTCAAGTTAAAGCTTTAGAAGTCTGTGTGCATGTGGAAGCACAGAGACAGAGAGACAGATCACCTTAGGGCCTGTGTTGTGGCATGGCTGTGTCAGGGCTGTGTTAGGACTTGTAGCAACTGAGTCTTGACACTGAGCACAGCAGCACCTGAGGGCCCCTAAGCATGCTATGGTGGCCTGTGTCAGGGCCGGCACAATGAGCTGACAGCGCCATTCGTCACTTTTGTTGCACTGTTGGGGCTGGTAAAAGATACCCATCTTTTACCGGCCCCAAGAGTGCAATGAGACAAAGGTACAAAGGTAAGTATTGAATTAAGAATTAAGAAGGTAGGAAAAAACTGCATTTGTTTTAACCATTGACATATCTTTTTTGGTTCCCCACTCATAAAATTGATAAACCCTGAAGTTTGTGAAGTTTGTTTCTGTCAACAGTTTTCCTGGTGAATATTTGGTAGACAGTGGGTCTAATAGAAGCAGTTCAGAGACAATGGGGTCTGTGAACAAATCAAAAGGGAAAATTAATTTACTTTTATTGTCTTGAGTTTGTCTTGAGGAATACAGAAAACCAAGATAGATATGTTCACACCTGTGGAAATATAACCAAAACTACACTACCAATCTATATACATATACAGTATATAAATAATACATTTCTTCTAAGTCTGTTTCTTCCAATGCTATAATGATGGTTTGGTTGGGTTTAGGCTGCTCATAACTTAACTAAGACATAGTTTTAACCATGTCAAGGAATGAAGGTACACTCAAACAAACCTTTCCTTAACCAATTAGTTTGTGTTCAGTTTAGATTTGAGTCATTCTCTTTCTCTCAGCAGTGACTGTGTATCATACTAGATTCCATTTGTTAGTTAGTTTGCTTTCTTTGTAAAACTCTGGTTGCATATATCATGATGCAACAGTGTTTTTACATTTAGTTTTCATGAGCAGTGATGGACCAAAAAAAATCTAAAATGAATCTAGAGAAATTCAGAGATGTTTGAGTGATTGATTGTACAGCTTTGATTCACAGGTGCTTGTTTTTCTTCCAACCAAGCTTGACCCAAGATGGCATCAGTGAGGCAATTTGAAATGAATACAGCAAGGTAGAAAATTGGATTGTGGAAGCTGTTTTACAAGTCTGGGCTGATCGATGCTCACATGGCGCACGCACAGAAAATCTTCTCTGAGGCTATCATTTCAACATAAGAGAGGGAGAGGTGCCTCATTAGGAAGGCTGGCGGTGCAGAACTGAAGACTTCAGATAAACTTATCAGTATACAAGACCCATTTCAGAGGGTATTCAGAGGACTCAATGCAGCCAATTTTGACTTTGTTTTCTTGCACTAAGAGTCAGGGCAAATGTGTTTCAGGCCCTCTACATGAGCAGACAAAGAGACAGTTTCCCAGGAGTGTGTGCTGGATTGTTTACTACATGACCAGTCTCTCTCTATTTGACACTGACACTCTCTCACAGGGCCCAGAAACCGGGTCGCCTCTGAGACGGCCAAGACAATGAAGAAGAAAGGATGTCTCTCTGGCTCACACACAGAAACACACACACACAATGTGGCACACCCTCTGCCAATCAAGACATTGTGAATAAAAGAGCTGACTTCATTAGTCCTCCAGATGCTTGTCCTATAATGACATTCAGCAGCACACGCACTTTGTCAGTTAAATTTTTAAAACAATGCATAAATGACACACATTCACACAAATGCACACAACCTCATGGACCAAAATGTGCCTCTACTTGATCTTTTTTTCCCCCATTTCGATGTCGCTCAGTCTCTCCCTCTTTTTCTGCTTCTTTAGTGAAATGTGAGACTCCGGGAGCATTCCATTCTAAATGGCCTCTGAGAGAGTGAGGCTATGAGTGTGTGTGTGCGTGTTTGAGAAAAAGAGTGCAATAGATAAAGGGAGAAATTCTGTTTAGGAAAAATATAGTAGCAGTTACACTAGAACTACATTTTGACACCTAAAAAGAAAAAGATGGCCAGCCCATTAGTTTGGCCTACAGGCTGACACACACACTCACAGATTACAGCTGCAGTGTGGCTCATCTGTTTCTAAACAGGAACACATTTATGTTCAAGTCAAATCTGTACACACATATGTACAGCCTTGGCATGGTGTGGCGGCTGACAAGTCCGCTGGGACAGCGCTGTTAATCAGAGCAAGATGTTTATTTTCATCTTTTTAATGGTCAGGATAGACCCGCTCCACACGGACACCGATATGTTTTCCACCAACATACATCTGTTTGTGTCATGATCAATCCACTCTGACACATGCAACTCCCATCAGTCGACCCCCCCTTCTCCCCAGACTCACACACACACACACGCACACACACACACACACACACACACACACACACACACACACACACACATACAGCTGGGCCTCCCCAACAGCCATCAGGCTAAGGGACATAATTACCCAGGCTGCTTGTGACATTCCTGTTCATGGGTCAGGGGGGGAAAGCTGTCCCCCCTCCGCCTCTTCTTGCCTCCTCTTTGCGCATGCACACACACACACACACACACACACACACACACACACACACGCACACACGCACACACACACACACACACACACACACACACACACACACACACACACACTAAATGAGCCAGCCATGCATGAATAAGTGTGTACACTCTTCATGCATTGCTGGCTTATTACTTATTTACTTTTCAGGAAAATTTGTTCATAAAATTCTTAACATTCCACACATCTTACAAATGATATCTGTAGTAATACATAAAAATCAGAAATGTGTAAACAACATTAAAATGGTTCATTGATGCTTACACAGCATCACCACTACATTAACCATCGCAAAATATCGCATCTGTCTGGTACAGAAACTGCACCAAGCGAGACCACCCTCGGGTTCATGGTTCGTTCAGCAGAACATACAATATGTGGTGCTCTAGCTGTCTAAAGACTTCTATACTAGATGCTGAAAAAAAAAAGGTGAGAAGAACACCTGCAAGCCTTTTCTCCTTGCTACAGCCAGGGAGAAGATCCATTAAACCAGCACTGAGAGCCTTAGGAAGAGCTTCTAGCCTCAGACCACTAGGATACTAAATGAGGACATTGTACATTGTAGAGTGAATAGTAGCTAACGGAGAAACATTTCACTTTAATTGTAGTTTTTTGACGATATGTATCACAATTGAAGTGAGTATTACTTTTGTACTTTTGGCTTTCATTTCTTTCACTGATGATAACATTGTAAAAATGATATCTGAGAGAAGTGGCTGTGGCTCAGAGACAGAGCGGGTCATCCACTAATGAATGAGATACGTACTGTAAAACACTTTGAGTGGTTGGAAGACTAGAAAGGTGTTACATAAGTACAGTCCCAGAAACAATCAGTCAAAGTCAACACTATCAGGTAATAAACAAACAGTATGTCCTTAGAACCTTTTTGGAATCAATCTTTATATGCCCTCTTCCATCACATATCTTTAAACAGCACACAAACAGAATACTTTTCTTTTTTTCTCTCTAGTTTTATCCACTGTTGCAATGTACATATTTAGTTAGGTTATGTATTAACAATAATTCAATAAATGAGCCTACACTTCACCATTAAAAGCACAAGCCAATTTATCATTTAGGCTTCCCTCAGAGGTTGGTGGAGACCAAAACAGAGCTAAAAAAAAGAGCAACTATACACATGGCAACATTGCCATTGATCAGGTTCTAATCTGTTTTTCTGCTGGATGTATGAATAGGATGTAAAAATAAGTTTTTTCTGTGATAATCTGGGGAAATTGTATTCACCTGTTGTACAGTCAGTCTGTAAACTTTAAATGTTACTGTTCCTCTTTCTCTTCCAAATAATTTGACTAGCATGTGCTTGTGTTTACCGCCATGTCAAACATCTTTTTAGTGATGTTGCCATTTTCCCAGATCACATCAATTAACACAGTGAGTACAATATCATCACAACCAACAGACATGATGGTCAAAACCGTGAAAATAAGACAATTACAACTGTCCCAACTCACAATAAACACAAATTCATCCTTTTCATGTAGCATTCCTGTCTGTACAATTTATCAGTACTGTTGTCATTTTCTCTCTCCTTTCTTGCTGCACTATGTCACCTGGAGTGTGGAAGTGGGGGTAATCGGGGCACAGCAGGGGTCAGTGAGTGGCTGGGGGCGACGGAGGTGGAGATGGTGGTGGGGGTGATGAAATTGGAAAAGCATGTGGAGATAGATGTGACTGCAAGACAGATCAAGACACTTCCAGATGCCCAGGCGCTGAGGGGCCGAGGGCCGCAGCAGAGCCACCCTCCCAGGGGACATGACTCACCTGGAAGGAGGGCCAAGCGCTGCCAGATGTGGAGGAAGCCGCCTGGGTCCCTCACGCCAAGCCCGTCTAACACTGTCTCGATTGTGCTACAGCATATGCTTCCAGTCAAGGGTGAAAAATGCAGGCACCAGCACATGCCAGAAGTCTTTCAAGCATAGCCCAGCAGTCAGCCTCCAGCCTTACACCCACTCTGATCCACACACACACACACACACACACACACACACACACACACACATGGGAGCAGATCCTCCCAGTCAGTGCAGTGCAGACATGTCACCACACAGCAAGTCAAGGCTGGTTAAACTGTAAAGCAGCTAGAAGGGACCCAGTCCAGACACCCAACCCTGGGGATAGCACTACACACCACTCAGACAAACACACGCACACTGAACACGGTCCACCTCACCTCACCTCACCAAAAACGGCGACCTTTGTCCAGGTTGAAAGCAGGGAAAATGTAGACAGGCAGAGAGGGGAAGGAAAAAGAAACAAGGAGGGAGTTTACATGTGCTGTGTCTCAGTGTTAGGACACAGAGGCTGAAGTGTCAGCCAGGATCCAAACAAACACAGATGCCACTGAATGAGCCGTCTGAGTCAGACCAGATGACTTCATCCCCGTAGTAACATCCATATTGGACTAATGGACTCCAATGGGGTCCACATGAACCGACGCAGCTTTGACTGTATCAGAGACGGTGACACGGTCGGAAAGAACCCAGCCAGCCCCACTTAACCCAACGCCCACTCACACACACAAGACGCTGATTTTGCAACACTGGAGAATCGTCCCTTGGCCCGTCTGTGGTGTCTTTGTGTGTGTGTGTGTGTGTGTGTGTGTGTGTGTGCGTGTGTGTTTGTCTGAGCCTTGGAGGTGTTTCTGAGAGTGTGTAGGGACATGCAGCTGGTGAGCACACATCTCTTTCATACAGCAAATCTCATCCAAATCCCCCTCACCTGAAGCAACACACACACATATGCGCGCACACACACACACACACACACACACACACACACGCAGATGTCTACCTTCTGCCTGTAAAAGTCCGAGGGCCCTGTGCAGGAATGTTTGTGTTGCACAATGACCTCATTGTGCCGTGATATGGCTTGTCTGAGCCACGCTCTGTGGCAGAGTCACACCTGTTCCACCTATGCCAAAGGGCTGACAAAGCCAGAGATACATCAATCAGCATTTAGAGCACATAGGCACACACACAGATGAGACGCATGCACACACATGCAGACACACACACACACACACACACACACACACACACAGTGCTGATGTGGCACTGTCTCTGTCTGCAGCAGGGTGGCTCCCTGAACACTATTATATTAAATGAGCTGGGACATGATATGATGGTTTACCATATTTCTAAAGGCTTCATTTGCTTTGACTTGTTCGCTGCTTGAATACGTTCAAAAAGACAACACAGCAGGTAAAAACAGGACAATTTGTTCCTTGTGAAAATATTTGGCAGCATTTAATTAGAACTGTCAGTCTTGAAACTTCCAACTGAAAACTGGTTCAAATAAGCAGTGTCACTTTTCCTGCTCTGCTGATATACCGGAAATAGTCCTGTCTAGGTTTCAATTTTGCTCAAAATATATAAAAGAAATCTATAATTAGTACTGTAATAATGAACTAACAGGAAATTGTAAACTATCTTGATAAATAAATAAGGTCACTGATCAGGCAAAAAAAAAAAAAAAAGCCTTAAAGACTAGCAGTGAGCTCATTGTGCTCTGATGTATTTTGTTTTGTATGATTTTAAATGGAATATCTTGCTTTGACTGTTGAAGATGTCAGAACATGTCTTGG
The DNA here is from genome assembly GCF_000972845.2 of Larimichthys crocea. Classification (NCBI taxonomy): domain Eukaryota; kingdom Metazoa; phylum Chordata; class Actinopteri; family Sciaenidae; genus Larimichthys; species Larimichthys crocea. The sequence goes on from NC_040011.1 coordinate 20,458,383, forward strand.
AAATCATTTCATTTTCACTCCTGTCTTACATTTTATAAACATTAATAAAAACACAATGAAAAGAATCGTTAGTTATGAAACAATAACTACCATTTTGAACAAAGTACTAGCAGCACCATCTCACATTTCAACAGTAAGAGGATAAAGATGCCACGCAAATTGACAGGTGATCTCTGGGAAGTGCACTCCAGAAATACCACAGCAAATCAAATCAAATCAAATTTTATTTGTATAGCCCAAAGTCACAAAATACATTTGCCTCGGAGGGTAGAGCAATGTGCAGCTAAGCACTGGGTGTGGCTCAGGAGGTACAGCAGGTCATCCACCAATCGGATGATCGACAGTTCGATGCCTGGCTCCTCCAGTTTGCATGTCGAAGTGTCTTTGGGAAAGATACTGAACCCCAAATTGCCATTGGTGTGTGAATGAGATATGTAGTTTAAAAATGCTTTCAGTAGTCGGAAGACTAGAAAGGTGTTACAGTCCATTTACCATTGGAAGGTAATGTTATCTCGTGTCCAGTCAGGCCATTTCAGTGTTTAAATCAAGCTTTAGATAAATATATAGTATATATAATTTTTATTAACTAATTTAGATATCTAACAGAATTATTTATTTATTTAATGTATCTACTTACAGCTGCAGTTTCTATTCAATTCAATTCAATTTTATTTGTATAGCGCCATATCATAACAAAACTTATCTCATGACCCTTTCCATACAGAGCAGGTCTAGACTGTACTCTTATAATATAGTAGTAGTATAACATTATTTACAGAGACAACAATTCTACCAGGAGCAAGCACTTGGCAACGGTGACGATATCTCCTGACCACCACCAGTGTCTTGACCCATCAGGGTATTTTATACTAATCATGGCTTCACCAACCACTCCTATTTCAGCATCATCTAGTCTAATCTTTATTGTACCTGTCAATAAATATTTGTTCAAAATGAAGTCTTTCCTGATTGAATTGCAGAACTGCAGCTCTGCAGACAGGAAGTGAATAAATGAGTGATCCCTGGTTAGTCAGTTATCTGCCATGTCATTCCACCTAATATCCTCTCATCACAGAGGCTTAATAATTAATAATTAACACTGATTAAAAGAAGCACATATTTTAACAAACTTAATCTCAATTTAAATCTATTTTTTCTGTCTTTGTGTGTTTGGACTTTTTCATACTATTTTCATTTCATGGGAGTTTTGTTAGAATGAATGGAATCTTACAGTTCATCACTTTAAATGTCCAGTGTGTCAGACTAAGGGTATTATTATTATTATTAATAAGAATAATTTGCACAAGTCTGTTGTTAATAATCACATGAAAGTAAGAATTGTTGTTTTCTTTGTTACCTTACAGTGAGCCTTTCATATCTACACACACCGCTGGTCCACACAGTGGTCCACACAGTCCATCATGTTTAACCTCATCTATCTATAGAAGTCCAGAACAGACAAACATGCTCTCAGTACAACCTTTTTGCGTTTGTTTTGTTTTGTTTTGTTTTTTGCATGTTTTGTGGCCGCTCCTTTAAGCTAGAAAGGCGAGCAGTATTCAGTTGGTTGCAATCTGCTACTTTTCCTCTGAATGCTACTGAATCCTACACCCGACTTTTGACTCTGTGAAACCAAAAGCACATTATGAATTACAGGCTCCTTCACTACTTTTTTCCCACTATTACTAACCAAAGCTTGTCACAGCCACTTCCTGGAACCATGACATGGAGTCATTAAGACAGTTGCCACAGTGTCATTTGATACACTGGCTCATTGGTATGACGGGTCTCCAGTGCCGCTAGAGCACTTCCAGGAAGCCTCTGATACTCTTGTGATAAAGGCTTTGCTAGTGGGCCAAAGTGATGTTTCAGTGGGAAATGACTACTGTTTGTCACACTATCACCACCACTCTGAGAAAAATCAATCAATACCCATCTTGTGAAGATCCATCTGGGAGAGCTGCTGCTGCTGATGACGTACACCAACACTGATGGGAGAGCTCACTTGGCCTTCACCTTTTGTGTCCAAATAAACTAATCCAGGAGTCAGCTGATGAAGACTTAGCCGTTTAAACAATAAGCAGCAGTTTAGATGAGAGCATTGAGATCAATATTCAAAAGCTTTGCAACATTCATATTTATTTTTTATTTTTTTTTATGTAAAATCATAAAGAGATACTGAAACTGGTTTCATGCATACAGTATTATTACCTTCATTAACAAAAATGTATTCATCAAGACAGACAAAAATGATGACTAAGTCTATGACTAAATATTTTGGTGGAGGAATTTTTTTTCAAACAATCAGTCAAGTTCAGTTTATTGATCACATATAATCATCATGGTACAATCATATTCAAATGTTTTTCTGTAAGCTAGTGTAAAATAGAAAAGTCAAGAATGATAAAAAACAATAGGACAGTAGAGTTCCTAATATCCTGTTGGAAACTGATATCTTGGTCATCCATTTATCATCCACCATCTGTATGTTAGCTAGCAAATCTACTTACTGTATTTCTCAAATATGATCATGAAAGAACAAAACAAAAAAAGTGAAATAGATGCTTTGCAGAGAAGATCTGGGTGCACGTGCCGGTGCTGGTGTTTAATTCGTCCATGTTTACCTCCGTGTTGGATGTTGAAAATGGGTACAGGGATAAACTTTCTTGTCTGTGTGGTTGGGATTGTGAATAGTGGTCATGATTATCTTTTTTATCAGGCTGCTCTAATAAGTCTCTTAGGACTTTACAGTTAATTCAGAATGCTGCTGCACGTGTTCTGACAGGAACCAAGATCAGAGATCACATCTCTCCCATTTTGGCTTCCTTGCATTGGCTGCCTATTAAATCTAGAATAGAATTTAAAATTCTTCTCCTTACTTACAAAGCTCTTCATGGTCAGGCACCATCATATCTAAAAGAGCTCATAATACCTTACTACCCCTCTAGAACACTGCGCTCTCAGGACGCTGGGTTCCTTGTGGTTCCTATAGTTTCCAAAAGTAGATTGGGAGCCAGAGCTTTCAGCTATCAGGCTCCTCTTCTGTGGAACAAACTACCATTCTGGGTTCAGGAGGCAGACACGGTCAACACTTTTAAGAGTAGACTCAAGACTTTCCTTTTTGATAAAGCTTATAGTAAAGGCTGGCTCAGGTCATCCCTTAGTTATGCTGCTATAGTAATAGACTGCTGGGGGACTCCCCCTCCCTTCTCTCTCTCTCTCTCTCTCTCTCTCTCTCTCTCTCTCTCTCTGTCTCTGTCTGTCTCTTTCAGGGTTATGCCTAGTCAGGCACGGTATTGGTTGAAGATGCAGTCACATCTCCCTTTACTGAACTGCACAGATTGTAAAGCCCTCAGAGGCAAATGTATTTTGTGACTTTGGGCTATACAAATAAAATTTGATTTGATTTGGAGCTAATAGTCCATTTTTCACACAGCTTCAAAAGCTGTGGCTGCCAGACTTTGTTAACCTGTTCAAATTTGGTAATTTTTCCTTCATGTATGTGCTTGTACAGTAGTAAAGTAGGCTACAAAGTTAAATTGTTTCCTTTTTGTCGGTTTTTAAAAGAAGGAATATTCACAGTGTTTTATTTTTTAATTGACCAGCTTGTATGTGTTTGACTTCTTGCCAGCTCAGTTTGCTTTGTGCTCATTGCCATTTCTGTGGGAATAATAGCCATGTATTCTCCTCAGGGCAGAGCAGAGAGAGGCCTCCGGGATGCTCCTGCTGTGCGCCGGGACACTTTGGGTGGAATCACAAGCAATGTCTAGAATGGCTGCATCTCCAATGGCTGTGTTGCTGCGGCGAGTTCTCTTTCAGGTAGCATCTGTCGCGCAAAGCAAACAACGCTGAAGTCTAAGCTAGTGGTTTGCTCACACTAAAATACTTGTGTCTGCTGTCGTTGCTGTCTTTTGTGGTTGTCATATCCAAACCTCTGTAACACAAACATTATGGTGGCATGGAACTAATCCTAATGTATCTAAACTGGAATCAAGAAACACAATGTTTTACATGTTTAGTACCAGAAGAGGAAGTATTGTGTCCTTTATGTATGGGCATGTAGGTCCAAATTTCATGCTGGAGACACAAAGCTATTATAATTCTACCCAAGGACCAATGGACAGTAGGGACATGTCTCTTATCTTAGAGAGAAAGAGGGATGCAGGCCACAAACTACTGTTTCTCCAGCCACCACCTGCTGATTTTGACAGAATTGTACATGAAATCAAACAGTGATTTCATGCTCTGCAAGTACTAGTTTCTATGTGAGTGCACCAGTGAATGAATGTACAGTGGTCCCTCGTTTATCGCGGGGGATACGTTCTAAAAATAACCCGCAGTAAACGAAATCCGCAAAGTAAGTTTTACAATTATTATACGTTTTAAGGCCGTAAAACCCCTAACCACACACTTTTATACACCTTTTTACATGCATTTTGTACAATACTCCCTTAATTAATCAGGACGCAAAACACAATGCGCGTTCATACTGTACAGTACACTGTAAAAAAAAGCATGCAAAATTACACTGAAAAAAAATCCGCGAAACAGCGAGTCCGCGAAAAGTGAACCGCGTTATAGCGAGGGACGACTGTACTCTTAGGACGTGTCCATATACTGTTTTACTCTCACACCTCACTCGCAGAAAAACATTGTGGACATCAGTGATGGACATTTCCCTCCACCTCTACCAGTCCCTGTAGACTGTTTCCAGGCGCTTTCATTTTAAAGGTTTCCATGCTCACAGTGATGTCACTGAAGCATCATCATGAACACAATCTCAACTAGGACTTTTTACTTAGTCTTTGAAAGGAAAATATCAACTGTAAAACTATTTAGTCACCTGAGCTGTCACTTTATTTTTGCACTGTCCATATTATTATTATTATTAGTTATTAATTATTTTATATATTATTATGACAACACAACGGCCAATAGAAGCACAAGGCCCATGTGATGGTTCTACGTTCACCATTTTAATTAAACAAAAATCTTTCCACATAGGTAGGAGGCAGTCATTTTCCAGCAGTTTCCATGGATGTAGAAAAAAACAAAAAATAAAAAAATAACAACAAAACATTGTCATGTATTCCAGGTTTGGCAGAATAATATCAGTGTTCTTATTTGGGTATTGGGTTGCACACCCGTCCTTCCACACATATACTTTCTGCTTCCCCACACAAAAGCACAATACTGCATTGCCATTGGGCATTAATTGCGCTGCAGATTCATTCAATATGAATATGATTCTGAGGCATACTGGACTGCACAGAACACACAGTTCTCCAATGGGTCTCTCCTGTTACAGCAGATGATTATGATTTTGAAACATAAGTGTAGTATTCAACAATATTTATTATTTTGGAGGTCAGAACAGTGTTTTTATTTTGGGTCTATCAATCGATCATCCAGTCCAATCAAGTGAATTATCCAGAGCAAATTATTCCTGGAAAGACATGCACTGTTGATATCTTTTTACTGGGATTTTTCAGTGCTTCACAACACAGCACCACACAATAAAATTGTCCATTCTGAGAACATTTTTACTGACCCTTTAAGTCATTGGTTACAGAGACTGATTAATAGACTCTTTCATATGGTGTAGTTGTAAAAACAGACAGTCTGTATATAGGCTCCTTTCCACCAAAATTACAGTACAGTTTTGTTTGCTGGAGGACCACTGCAGACGCTGACAGCGGCCAGATCCTGGTGTGCTGAAACAGTGATCTGGGTGGGTTAGCGCTGGTGCTGTGGAGGCTGCAGCTGAGAGCTCAGAGCTGTGGGATTGTGGGATTGTGTCAGGCTGAAAGGGGATCCAGCACAGGGCAGAGAAACACAGCAGCTCCCCCTCACTGCTGGAGCACACCGCTGACACACTGCCAAGTTCTCAGGGCTCCACAACACACACACACACACACACACACACAGTGTACACAGTGTACACACATACAAAATCAAAAAGTACATATTCATACAGAGGTGCACACACAGTCACAAACACACACAATTCCATAGTCACACACATGTGCACAAAAAACACATGCACATATAGTGTCTACAAATACACACATACACACAGACATACTCACAAATGAGCACAAGCACACAAGATAACATAGCAGAAACTACACACAGAAGTACAGACTCACACTTAAAACTGAAGCTTTGCTGAGTTAGAAAAAGCACACATAATATCCCATAACATGCTCCTCTGTGACATACCCTTCTTTTTTCCATGTACTGAGAGATGGAGAGATGGGGAGGGAGGACTGGGGAGGGGTAGAAAGCATGGCCATTTTTTTCCAGCAAAATGGATTTCTTTTGTTTCTGACTCATCTCATCTCTGCAGCACAGTCAGTCAACATACAAATTAATTCTGTTTGTGAATATTAATAACAGTATTTAAAATGTAAATCTTCTACTTGACTTAATTTAATTCCTATACGTGATAAAAATGTACCACGAATGAATGGAGACCTGCTTATATGAATACATTTCTTAGATGCAGCGTTAAGATGAGTTTGGTCGTGTTGTTAGTGTTGATATCGTGTTGATATGTTGTCTGCACTAAAAAGCCGAAGGGAAAGTTTAACAAATGGGAGATACACTTATCTTGCAGGTCAACTGACCTGTTGAACAGTTACTTTACAACATTATGGCAAAAAAAAAAAAACTGAAATAAAATCCACTTTGTAAAATAGATTGCTAACAGTGATTGCTCCCTAACCTTAACCAAGTTGCTGTAATGACAAAGAGGATCCCCAGTTTTAATCAAGTGGTCATTTGAACCCATATCACAGTTTTTACCTAATCCTCACCAGGTTGGTTTTGTGCCCAGTCTGAACCAATTTCAGTTTTTAAAATCAAAATTTTCTGGACCTCAACCAAAATGTTTAAGCAGCTCTAAATCTAACCACATATGGATGTGACTCCTGGTCTCCAGAGTTTTGCATTTTGTATGTCCACCATCCAACCAACTCCCTTTCTATGATTTCTGTGCTGTACAACAATGTAGCACTTCCTGGAATGGAAATAAAGACATTTTCAGTGCACACAATCCATGTACCTGTCTTCCATTTTCGTGTGTGTGTATATTCTACATACAGTACTGCCTCGATCTTTACAAGAGAAAAGAAAAAAACACACACACATGGGAGGTGGTATGTCTGCTTGGGGTTGGATTTGAGGGTGACCTGTTGGGACCCAACAGGGTGAGCCGTCCAGTCACTCCAGTTCATGTGATGAGTTCCAGACTGGCTTTTCCTCCTTGACAAGCTCCCCCCCACTTAAAGCCTCTCTCTGGACTCCCTTCATCCCTCCCTTATGTCTCATTGCCGCACATCATCAATACCTATCAACTCCCCCCACCACCCCCCCACCCCCACCCACCCATACACACACACACCCTACTCTTCACCAACCCCTTAGCACCCCTCTGGAACCCCTCACTTCAAAAGCCTGCCAGCTTAACATGTCATTGATTAGAGAAGGAGGGGTCTGCAGCCTGGGGGGGGAATCACACACTGTATCAGACAATCAAAGAAAGCACTCAAATCTCATACACATATCCATTCTGGCCTGCAATGGACTGTCTTCTGTTGTACACAGCATTTCCGACATCACGCTTTTATTCAATTATTACTCCTCGAAACAGAGAAACAGATGGAATGAAAACTCTGATAACAGCTACATTTGCAGTGAATCATCGTGTTCTGTCGACCATCATCAATCATCAGATCATTTTCAAGTAGAATGAAAGGCGTTGCTTCTCTCTGTCTCTCTCTCTCTGTAGGTGTAAGCAGCGGGTGGCTGAGGGGGTTTAAAGGAAGGACATGGTCGCATTGAGTATCACCCTGGGGTCCACTAAACATTAGTGTCCCTGTACACCTGCACACAGATAGACACACAGTCAAGGACAAAGACTTGCTTACACATGCTGATACACACTGACCAAGATTCATGTACACACACACACACACACACACACACACAGACACACACTTCAGGTTGGACATGTGGCAGGCCACCCAGTGCTCCTGCTCGGTTTCCTTTAAAACACATCTGGTAGCTCCATTAACACCGCACAGGAGAGAGTAACTCCCTGCATCTCTGCCGAAATTCTCCACACTTACAGTCCTCATCTACACCACCTCAGAGAAGAGGATAATTGGCCAAATGAGATGTTTGCACACAGCCGACTGTGTATGTCAACAACCTATTTAACAGCGATTATGCCTTGAGCAATGATGTTTTAGTGCAGGTTTTCCCTGGCTGCCCTCCTTCCTGCCCTACTCTCGCTCTCTCTCTGTCACACACACACACACACACACACACACACACACACACACACACACACACACACACACACACACGCACATACTCACACCCACACACAGAAACAGTCTCCCAAGCACTCTCATTTCTTATCAGGCACTTGATCAGTCTTAGTGTTTTCAGCATCAGCTCTGGAGTAGAAATACGGGAATGGAGGTCATTCTTACCAGGTGGTGCTGTTCTAGTCATGTAGAGCTCTCCACAGAGTGTGTATCATGTTCATGAGGCAAGTAACAGCTACTTGAACACGCCTACACACAGTCTGTTTATGCATGAGACAATAGCAACCAGACAAATCCATAGTGCTTTCTACCAGTTTATCTAGTCTAGTCATCGTCACACTCACATCTACAGAGCACAAACACAATTCAAATTTAGGAGGCTCATCTTGTGGCAGCCCAACCCAGTTCTATACAGGGAGAGAACAGCTTGAAATGAGTCAAAATGCTCTCCTACAAGCCGCTTGATCCTGGTGCCATATAAAGTACACTGACACTTTCAGCTTTGGGTCACCTCCACTTTTGTTTAATCCCTTTTTGGCTTTTTCTAAAGATGCAGTGGTGCAGTTTGGAAGCACAAAGGGAAGTAAGGCCAAGCACTGGGCTGGTTGAGAGAACCTAAAGCAGAGGCGGTAACTCCTACATGATTTCATCTGGGTAAGTACACAATCAAAATACCAGGAGGATATTTTACACCGCAGGGTATGATTGTCTTCAACAATACCAAATTATACTGAACACAGAGATTTAAATATTTCCAAAGGCACTGATGTCCCTTGCCACAGTGTGGCCAAGTATTGATTTTAAGTTGCAGAAAAGTTATGTCTCAATGTCTAGTTGGTAGTAGACCTGCTTACAGCCATGATGTAAAAGCAGAATACATTTTTATCAGAACAGATAAGAGGAGGGGAAAAGCAGATCCTCCACGTCTTAAGTAAGAAAGCCTTATTTAAAACCACATTTGCAATGTTGTAAACAACAAAAATAATCCAGCCCTACATCTGGCCTGCAGCATATCATGCAGTTCATTCCATTTGTTGAGACCAGCATTTCACAAACTTAGTTTTAAGACCAAAAATGAGTTGCTTTGTTGTCTCTTTAAAGAAACAGCTTTTTGACAGCAAAAAACTAAGTCAGTGTTTGTGCATCATTAGAATTGTTTTGTGTGTCGCTGACTAGACCACTATGAGCTGGTTTCTGCCTGTTAAAGGATGTTTTTCTTGCCGAGTGCTTGTTCATGGGGGTAATTGCTGGGTCTCTGTAGATAATATTATAAAGAGTACGTACATCTTGACCTGCTCTGTATGGAAAGTGTGGAATAACTTGTTATCGTTTGGTGTTATATAAATGTTAAGTCTAACTGTTGCTTGTTAACTGGAGTAATATGGGTAATATTGGAGTAATATGGAGCAAATACTGCTGTAATGTGCTTATAAAGGAAGTCTGAGTGAAAAATCTAAAATACACTAAAGAATTTCAAAAATGAAAAGGAGATTTTTGTCATTTTTTACCTTTTTACCAAAAAGTTTTTCATTATAAATATTATTTTTCAATCCCTTCGCCTGACATATATATGCAGTTTTTCAACCAAATATGTAAAAAACTATAAAATAATGCCCCATGTGTTTTTGCCTAATTTTCCTCAGGCATGCCACGTAGCAAAGCAAAGAGCCTCCAGAAAGTTGAGGGGAACCTGTCCTTCAATAGAAATAGTATTTATTCTGTCACTCTGCTCTGTGTGCCCCCTGACCCATGCTCTCTGTTCTACACACATAGCCATAGACATATATACACAGACGCCGCATTGAGCGCTGAATCGTACGTAAACGGCGCCGCCATATTGGTTCGGGCAGGTCTGCCCGTAAACTAATACAAGGAAATGGACTGAACTTCATAAAGTGCCTTTCTATAAAGTGCTTTAAGTTATTGCCTCTTATACACCCATTCACACACACACTAATATATCTGGGAAACAAACAGGCACCAAAAACAACGTATGTAGCTTTTAAAGTGATGATTATAAATATTTACTCCTTATGTAAGCACCAAACCAACGTATGTATTTTTCTAATGCTGAGTGTTTACAGCTACGATGTTGTAACACGTTACGGATGAGATAAATTGAAATAGTTCTATTTAACATTAATCTATAATAACCAGATCCTGAAAGAGAGTGACATGAGGGTTTTCTGATAAAGAGCACTGTACATACATCACATTACACACACACACACACACACACACACACACACACACACACACACACACATATATATATATATAATATAAATATATAAATATATAATATATATATATATAATATATATATACACACACACACACACACACACATATATATATATGTCTATGTGTATGTATGTACAGTGCTCTTTATTCAGAAAACCCTCATGTCACATCTACATTTCAGGATCTGGTTATTATAGATTAAATGTTAAATATAAATATTTCAATATTTATCATCACAGTAACAGTGTTACACACATTAGTAGCTGTAAACACTCAGCATTAGAAAAATACATACGTTGGTTTGGTGCTTACATAAGGAGTAAACATTTATAATCATCACTTTAAAAGTTACATACGTTGTTTTTGGTGCCTGTTTGTTTCCCAGATATATTAGTGTGTGTGTGAATGGGTGTATAAGAGGCATTAACTTAAAGAACTTTGTAGAAAGGCGCTTTATGAAGTTCAGTCCATTTCCTTGTATTAGTTTACGGGCAGATCTGCCCGAACCAATATGGCGGCGCCGTTTACGTATCGCGACCAACGACCAACCCGCTCAATGCGGCGTCTATGTATATATGTCTATGATTCTGTCACTCTGCTCTGTGTGCCCCCTGACCCATGCTCTCTGTTCTACACACATAGCTCTCTCTCTCTCTGTTGTCCCTCCCCCACAAGACCCCAGAGTCCTTTGATTGGCTAGAATACATCATAGATACCGTCCACTGATTAGTTGAAAAAGAAACTAGTCTACCTAGTAACGTTTGTCCATTCGTCGACTGCGTCTGGAGTCTGTTGAACATCTATTTTTCGATTGGTCTTTTACGCGGTGGCATAAAACAAGTGTCTCTGACACAGACACAAACTGCACATCTCTGTCTTCAGCGGAATCTCAGGAAAACAGTGCAAAAACCACATCAGTTTCTGAGATTTAGACTTGTTAGGCAGATCTGCCCAATCCGTCAGAGGGTTAAGTACTCCCTTGGGTCTTCGGTTTCTAGACAAGCAGTGACCGTCTCTAGCAGCTTAGCAGCGCTTAGCTACAGGGCACAAGGCAGTGAGGGCAGTGTGGGCACGTCCACGTGGATCATGTGATCATATTTTGGGCCACACAGACAGACTTTCACACACACACTTACAAAAAAAAAACATCGAGGGGCAGGTGCTCCAGACAGGGTTATTCCTACGTATGCTAACATGTTGAAAACAGGGAGTTGTAGTTTTTAAATGTTTATTTTTTAAATAGCCTACTTTCAGTGGAACACGTCCTGCTTTTTCAGAAAGGCAGATAAAAAACACCAATGAAAGAGTCACAGAATGTACTGGAACAGAAGCTAATCCAGATGTGACATCAGGACATCAGCTCTCTGTTACAACAGGCTACACAAGCCCGGATGTCTTTTACTCAAGCCTGGACAAAGCTATGTATGTTCAGCTGGAAAAAAAGAAGAAGTTAAGTTTCACCCTGTACTTTTTCAAAAAAAAGTTCCAAGTGCTTCTTTTTTACATTCTCAACGCACCTTATTTGCCAGGGAACTTCGGCCAAGTTCCCTGATTAACAACCATATGGATAGACCATGTCTCTGGGCTAAGCCATCAGAGATGTTCATCTCTCCCTTCAGTAAAAGTGCTCCAGGTCAGTGAAACCAGAGGGGAGAAGGAGAGTCAAGCTGACCAGACCCTGAACAACTTTCATCTCTGATTACATAGCTTCTCTCTCTGGAGTGTACACTTCTCCACCCCGGCATACTGATCAGCCCTCCATGATCACTACAGCTCACAGACTGACTGACTTGAGCGCCCACAACACACCCCCACCACCCCCACTCCCCTATCCTGCATCCCCCAGCACTCTCCTACAGCACCTAGGGTTATCGTCAGAAGTCTATAGCCCCCCCGAAGTCTCAGTAGAAATTGCAGAGGCTGGATCGGTGAGAAGGCCTGGGCCAGAAGAGGCCTGGGAGAGGAGGAGAGGTGCTCTGGCTCTTAGGAGACTCCCCTCCCGGCTTTTTGAAGGGGGAGGGCAAACGGAAGGAAAATCAATAAGCAAGGAACAGGAGGCCTGTGATGGCATGGCTAATCGGGTTTCTGCATTAATGTTTCAGATGCTGGGAGAACTCGTTGCCTGGCTCGCTGTACTCAGGGCCTCAGTGCAGCCTTGCACAATAAGCAGCAAACACATACACACAAAAGGCAGCTGTGTTGCTTGTAGGCTCATACACATTCACTCTGTAGCAAAGGGTGTCATTAAGAAGCTCCACTTTGTGTTTCCTAGACCATTTTGAACAGTAAACTGAGCAGGCTGTACATGAGATAAACAGTCATAAAACATACCAGTTAGTGGTTGTGACAACAGTCTGGTTTTGCGTGATGAATGCAAGCTTTCATTTAAAGAGCAGAAGAAGAGCTAATAACACAACGCAGAAAAGGGAAGGGAGCAGTCAAAGAAATTGCCCTGAAAATGCAAGCTGTAGGTCACTGTTGAGATAAACCCTGAGAACTAGAGAATGCTGGTGTGTGTCAGTGTGTGCATGTCCACATTTGTGTATGAGGCAGTGAGAGAGGCAGCAGGCGTAGCTGTGTTGGAGGAGAAGTCCTCCCAGACACTGAATCATAATCTTTACTCTGCCGGTATTTGGTGTTTATGCCACAGTTTCCACATTGCTTTGCTCTGACATTAGCCGTGTATAAATCAGGGTGCGACAGACAGGCAGCTCCCTTCTCGAGGCTGGTACGGGAAGGGGAGCTGCCACAGGCTGCACCTTGGGCCCCCACCCACCACCACCACCTCCCTGCCTCACCACCAGATGTGCTCTGCTATCTGTTACCCCTCACCCCCACCCACAAAAAAAATAAAAAATAAAAAATACATTCAGCAGACACCACACACACACACACACACACACACACACACACACACACACACGCGCACCTTCATCCCCCCACCACTCACACTGACACCACTAATGCCTCCAACCATGCTGAAATATTCACTCTCTGCTCTCCTACGCTCTGACTGTGCTGGTCTGCAGCTTTGACTACAACAACAACAGTGATAGTTTAAGGCCAGCAAAAGTGATGGAGTTCTGCTGCTGCCTTCAGATAGTTCTCAGCCAACCCAGGAACGTATCTCCAAGACGTTTACTCTCAATGCATATTATTTACACTCTTGACAACCAAAGCATGATTAAGATTCTTATTATTATGTTTATGCAGCTCAAAGCACTTAGTTAAGGTTGGGGAAAGATCACCATTGTTGCAGAGAGTCTGGAGCCCTAAAGACATTTGTCCGGGAGGCTATTACTTAGTTGTAATTTGATTCATTTGAATCGGTTTGGTCACTGAATCACAGTCAACAAGTGAAATGGTAAGGAGTCGAAAGGTGGCTCTTGCATTTTTACCTTGTCTTGAGGCCCTGACACTGAACTCACTGAACAATCTGAAATGCTGGTTGGTGTCTGGGACTCTGGGCAAAATGCCTCAAGTAAACCGTAACACTTTAGTTAAGGTTAGGGAAAGAAAAAAAAAAAAAAAACTGTACACAAAGCTCTGTCTACACACACCCCTGTCCCTACAACTTCTGTGTGTAAAAGAATGAAACACTTTATGGACTGAAAAAATAAAACATTTCCTGGGAAATATCAGCCACTGCTGGGCTGATATTTCCCAGGAAATGTTTTTAGCGGCAGTAATATGCAGTCTTTGCACTCCTAATTTAGACTGTTATAACCATAAAATGCATTGTGTTATTGGGCATCATCAGAAATCAGTTATATATATTATAAAATAAACGCAAATAAAAAATAAAATCTCTCTCTATAAAAGTAAGTATGTCCTACATGTTGGGTGAGTGTATAATGTGCAAGGTGGATATACTTTTGATGGATGAAAAAAGACAAATATAAATAAATGAAAACATCTCCCATTAAAGATGTCAAATCCAGTTTGGAGCAGTTTGGACAATGCATTTCAAAGAGGTTTCAAACAAGTACCAACTGAGTTCACCATGTAAAGGCAGCCACAACTCTGCAGGAGGTGCAACACCTGCAGCTCATCACCAACACAATGTGTCGATTCAGGCTCCGCCTTCACTACTCAGGTGACATTGGGCCAGTTGAAGAAAACAGCAAAAAAAAAAAAAAATCCTGACAGGAAATCCTGTGGCAACAAGGACATAGACGATAACAGAACTGCAGCTGTTCAAAATGTTAGTGTTTTTCATTAGTGTTTTACACAAAACAGCATCTCTCTAAAAATCTGGTAATGATTAAAACATTGTCTCTCTTTTTTGGGGGGAATAATTCTCTTTTATTCACATCCTGTAATACAGCAAATCTCTTTTTTATATATTTCTGCCCTGTTTTAATTGTACGCGCTGCCTGGCACTATGGTAAGCTGACAATGCCAGTCCACCACATTGGTCCAGGCTGAAAATATCTCAACAACTGAATATATATTGACTTGGATAGTTTTGTACAGCTCATGGTTGTGTGAGATCGTCGTGGGTCCCAGAGGATCAACCACACTGAATTTGGTGACCCTATGTTTTCACCTCTAGTGAAGGCTGGTTCACATTTGTGGTTCTGAGTGAAATGTGTGACCATGATTTATTTTACAGACCTTCATGTCTGTTCATCCTTACAGAATGAGAGGCCCAGTGAAGAGACATAGAGACCCAAAATGCAACCACACACACACAGGGCCATTAAGTTGTACATGCACTACATGTTCTCAAAATGTATGTGGCTCAGCTCAGAGAAGGAAAGGGACTGCTGAAAAAATATAAGCATGACACATGTTCATAAAACATAGCATATGATCACACTTTGTTGCTGTGACGTTGGACATTTTTGACATGGGGGCTTATGGAGACTCTATTCGTAACCAGCCTGTAGTGGACATTGGAGGAATTGGAAGTTTTTGGGATTTCTGCATTGGGTTCATTTCCCAGCCAGGCTGTCACTTGGTGGAGGCACCTAAAACAGTGGGGTTTATGGGAAATGTAGGTTTTAAGTGAAACACTGGTAATACCCATTTCCAGAGCTCTACCGTCATCCACACCATTTGTTTTTAGTTATATAAAGGTATTGCACTTAATTTTAAGAATGATAGATGTTTAAAGTGATAAACCTACAGCTACATCACCAGGGCCGGTCCTAGCTATGGGCAATGTGGGCGGCCGCCCAGGGCGCATTCTCCGTGGGGGGCGCACGAACGCCCGAAAAAGCAAAAAATACCGATACCGCTCATTAAGGTAGCGGAGCGGGCGCCCCGATAGCGGGGTGTTGACAAGGCAGAGGGGGGCGTCGGACAGACCGATGGGGGCGCACGCATCCCGGGGCGCACGGCGCATCCAGGGGCGCACGGGCGGCCGTTAGGGCGCACGAGAAAATGTTCGCCCAGGGCGCAAATGTGGCCAGGACCGGCGCTGTACATCACAATATTTTAGAGTCAGTAAAAAATGAAAGCTTTGGCCTCTAACAAACCTTGTAGATCAGTAAGCTTTTCTCTGTACTTGTTTAAGAGCTGTGTAAGGTTCAAGCTAGGCCTCAAGGACATTGGTCATTTGTCAGTGTGAGCTATAATAAAGGCTGCTTGTATGTTAGGAATACAGCACATCACAGACATAACATAAGGCATACAGTGCATAAGTGTGCGCGTTACTCGACTTCATGTGTTCGTCTAAGTGTATGAAGCATGCTCTCTTTCTACCTCATACTGTCCACACACACACACACACACACACACACACACACACACACACTTAAAATCCTTCTCCTAAGTACTCTTCGGCCTTTGAGCAGTGCCTTCCTACAGTGACAGTATTGATTGTTCAGTTGTAGACACTAATTTCTTCTTTGTGTTGACTCGCAAAGCTGTGATTCTGGGAACTTCACCCTCTTCAGCCTCATTCTTTGTACTTGAGTCTTCTGGTTGCTTATTGCCTGAAGGGGGCTTGTCCTGGAGAGACAAATGTGTGGACTGAAATGTCTTTTCTATGTTACTTGAATGTGTTCCTGCTCAACAACTCCATACAGAAAGTGGTTGTCCTCACACACATCATCGATGGATAAAAAAGTTGAGGGGAACTCTAAACGCAGATGGATGGGACATTACTCAATATTCACTGTCAGGCAGCCCACAAGCACCAAAAATATGCTGAAAATATGCAGCACTGGCCTCCGCCATGTTAATCTATATACCTGCAAAGACGTACATCATTGGCAGACATAAGGCAGGCCTCACCTGTTTAAGCCTTTATATCATTTGAACAGGTGAGTTAAAAAAAAAATCATTCTCATAAATGGGAACTTTTTTTTTTTTTTTGACTAGGCTGTAAACATGTTTGTTTCTGCTGTGAAGTTGGACATTTTAATGCGGCCTCTTATGAAGGTAGACTCACTTCTGCAGCTTTCGCGTCCACTAGAGGAATTACAGTTTACAGCAAGATTATTTTTTTGGCCTTTCTTTAGCTTTATTTTGATAGAGACAGCTGAAGAGCGACAGGAATGCAGAGAGACAGAGGTGGGGAATGACATGCAGGAAAGAGCCACAGGTCAGAGTCGAACTCTGGGCTTCCACAGCAAGGACTTCGTACATGGGGCGGCTGCTCTACCAACTGAGCTAAACACTG
Organism: Larimichthys crocea; assembly: GCF_000972845.2. NCBI lineage: Eukaryota > Metazoa > Chordata > Actinopteri > Sciaenidae > Larimichthys > Larimichthys crocea. The sequence continues at coordinate 20,475,594 of NC_040011.1, forward strand.
CCCCCGGAATTACAGTTCTTAATACTTCCACATTAGTTTCATTTTCCAGCACTGAAAGGTTGCCGCTTGTGCTCAACTCACCGTAAAGAAAAGACATCTTACACCTGGAGTGGCTTTGTTATGTCTCATATCTCAATATCCAAATAAACCCCTGGAGTATAGAAGGCCGACTCTGCCTCCCAGATGCTTCAGAAACATTCCGTTTCCCACGTGATAACAAACACTACAGCCACTGTAGTGTTTGTGCCATCCAGCAGCCACATCCAGCCCTGTTTTGTCTCCATTCCTCTTTTCGGATTTCTGCCACCCCTGGCCCTGCACCACCTCTGGATTCCCTCTGTACAAGATATATGCTTGCTATGGCATATTAACCTCTGTTAGCAATAAAAGTGATGTTGGTCTTTGCTGAAAATCTCTCTCTCTCTCTGTCTCTCTCTCAGACACACACACACACCATCTCTCTCTCACCCCATCTGTAAACATACTGTCTCATTAATGCATGTTACTAACTAAACTTCTTCCCTGGAGTTTCTGTGCTCTGTCGTCCAGCAGGTTCTTGTGGATCGTGGCTGCTGCTGTGATCCTGCATGACGTCATTATTGTTACCATTAACAATAATATTGGTTGATGATTCGCTTTGGTTCTAAACATACAACTTAACAGTTTTCTTATGCATATGAATATGTTGCCCAAACAAGACCTCCTTTCGGTTGACCTTGTTTTAAAATGTGATCCACCATGGAAAAATGAGACTGTTAACAAACCTAAAAGAAATTGCAGAAAAGCAGAGCAAAGATGGAGAAAAGTGGAAAAGTAAACTCCAGATCCACTATGATATTCTACGCAACCACCTCTAAGGTTGCTAAGAAATGCCAGACAGGCTCATTTCTCTGAACTCATAAATAAGAACCAAAACAATAGAGTCCTTTTCACAGACATTGACAGCCTGATAAATCCCACTTCTACATGCCCCACTGACTTTTTCTCAACTACTAAGTGCAGTGAATTTCCATCTTACTTCAGAGATAAGATAATAACAATTAGAATGAATATTAATCAGACAAGGTCATATAATGTTTTAAAAAGCACTGAGCACTTCAAATATACTTTACACTCTCTTACTCAGGTGACTTCAGAGGTGATTAATAAGTTGGTCTCTGAATTAAAACCGTCAATGTGCTCACTTGGCCCCATACCTACCTTGTTTTTAAAAACTCTTTTTAACTGCCTTTCAGAGGAATGATTAAGTATTGTCAACCGCCTTTTTTCAGAGGCACTTTCCCTCATGTTTTAAAGACTACTGTCTTCTCAAAAAAGCCATTTAGATTCCTGAGATTTTGGGAACTATTGACCCATTTTAAACTTCCTTTTCTTAGCAAAGATTTTATGAAAGGTTTTTAAATACTTTTATTAAAAATAATATATATGAAACCTTTCAGTCCAGTTTTAGAGCACATCATAGCAGATAACAGAGACTGCACTGGTTAGAGTTGTGAACGATATAAGAACTAACACTGACTCAAGTAAGCTTTCAGTTGTCTCAGGTCTCAGTCTTTGATACCATTGACGACAAAATCCTCCTGGACAGACAGAAAACCGGGCTGGTCTCCTGGGAATGGTTGAAGTCATATCTGACTGACCAGGAGTTCTTTGTTTCTTTACGAGACTACCTCAGAAATTGTCAAAGGTATCATTGTTGAACAATGAGAGTTAAAAAAAAAACACATTGCAGAGACATTCCCGAATCTTTAGGTGGGTGACATACAACAGTTGTATGCTTGTAAACAATGTCACACCATACATACATATATCTTCAGTTTGTTTCACTATGATGGAGAATGAAGCTATTGTTTCAGGTAAGGCATGTCCTTGAAATATGGGGCCTATGCTTGTTAGCAGCCATTCTCGCCTGAAGAAATCCCCAGATGATTAGCCGGGACTGAGATCTCTGATCGTGTGTCTTTGATGAAAGCACTAATAATTCTATTTTTTTTTTTACTGTGAGCAACCACCTCCACATCACATACTATTATTTGATAATTTTAATATTAGTATTGACTGATTAGCACAGATTATAACTGCTACATGGTACATTCAGTTCATCATATTAACATTGCATCAAATGAATAGCTCGTAGTGATACATGCACAGAATTATCATCCAAATCTGAAACACTGCAAAGCCTTTCAGGACTTACACTCTTCAGGTGACCAGAAATACAAATGCTAATGTTTTTGTGTCTGATTGCTGTAGCTGATTGTTAACTGGCCATAAATGGTGTCAGAAATGAGGTTTGGTAGAAAAAATAACCTAAAGGATTTTTCTACAAGTTTAAAAGGAGGACAGGTTGAGTTTAGCTTATTTCACATTTAGTTTCATTAGTGTCTATGACTCTCTGTGATCTGAAGGTGAAATATTAACAAAGTAGAGTAGCTTTCACATTGACGTTATGGAGCAAAGTTGACCTTGTGAGTATTGGGTACAGGGTCATTGTCGGGTCACAGTGCTGGCACATCCCCATCCAGAGGAGGGGTTTGTTAATCCTCTTCAGGCCCAGGAATGCCATCACTGGCCTAGCCGTGGTTAGGTCCCGCAGCCGGCAGCAGGGCCTCCAATGCTAATTGGAGGCTCTGAAGCGATAGGAGGCATGCAAATATCTCCGGCTTTACTCAGATACCCTTCTGTTCTACTTCCAGTCCTCTCCAATCCCCTCATTCCACCTGACTGGAGGAGAGGAGGCGAGCACAGCTGCCAGTTTGTTGCCTCCTTCCCGTGGGCCCAAGCTGTGTCAAAGGAAGGGGGGAAGGGAGGGGGCCACTGAGGCCGCTGTTGCCTTGATTAGGGGCTGGGCTTCCAGGCCCATGTCATGTACTGTACATCAGAGGAGATCAGCAAGCCAGCCTGAAAGTCAGATGACACCAAGCACATGCACGGCACTCCCCACCCCCCGACGGCTCTGCCTCCTTCTTTTATCACCTACCTCCCCCATCATCTCTTACTGCCATTTCTCCTCACTCTTACCTACAGCTCCCTCTCACTCACTACCCTCCATCACCCCCTCCACATAGTTTGATCTCACCTGTCTGTCTCACCCCTCAACACCACTCTCCCGTAAAATGGATCAGAAAAGGAAACCTGCAGAATGCTGGTGGTTATCTAGAGGGAATGAGAGAGAAAGACATGAAAAAAGACGAGTGGCGTTTTGGTGGGGGCTGTCTGGGTAAAAGACCAGAACAGACCAGCCACGAGGAAGATGTTTAGACTTGGGCGGGGAGCTTGTCAAAACCATCAGGCTTTAGCCTTTGAAGAAGACCTCTTGGTTCAGGACTCGAGAGTCACTTGACATTATAAGGGTGTTAGCCAAATAATTGTCAGGAATCCATCTACATTATTTATCTATAGCAATGTCTTTGCCGGGAGAAAGACAAATGACCAGTGTCATGAAATGTTCCTAATATTGCAAACAGCAACCTTTGTGCACACCAGGTGAAATACAGGCATTTCCTGTCCATTATGGATTTACACTGCAGCTTCTTTTAGTCACAAATGAACACATAATACACATAGTCCTTTCACAGGAGGTGGAGAGAATACATATTGTTTTTGTTCATTATTTTGTATTTTCATTTGGAATTCATGTTTCATGTAGATCTATGAGTGACGTGGACTGGAGTGCACTTTTGATTTTTCACATTAATAGTGCAATTGGCATGATTAAAGGAATTCAGCTTTTTGGTTAAGTATGTAGCAGTAACAGTTCGCAGTGCTATCTATCATAGCATGAAAATATATAGACAAATAAATAAATCCCACATTGTATCTTCGTTGTTTCATTTGTTTAAATGTAAAAACATACATTTTATTTGTGTGTTTGTGCATGTGTGGATTACCAAAATGAAAGTGGCTCTCATGATTAACGACCTTTTATCTTCTGAGAAAAGTTCTCATGAAAAAACAAATCTCAGTTTTTCTGCACAACTTAGATTTTCTTGAAGAAAAAAAAAGATAAATTCAGTTTTTCTGAATTAACAAGATAGCTTCAGCAGGCTCTCAACTCCCCTAAGCCTAACCCAAATCCCAAAATCAGCCTCCAGCATGTTCCAGCGGGCCCAGACTGGAATCTCAGCCCTCTCAGTCTGACCCAAAGCCCCAAACACTGGCTCACCAGCCCCAAGATGGCCCCCAGCGAGCTCCAGTTTGAGCTTTTTTGGCCCTAGTCTTTACACTGTGGTATTCTGCTGGCGAATCAGAGGGAAGGAAGTCAGCGTCTCCACAGACTAGGCTTCACTCTCGGGTGTCCTCTTGTGTCCAGCAGGGCTTTTTGTTCATGAAGCCAAATATTAATGTAAACTTCTGTGCTTTATTAGTGATATGTATCTGATGAATAAAGCTCACAATTCTTCACAGAGGTGAAGGAGACTACCTCAATCAGACCATGGTGCTGCAAAGACACCACCACTGAGGGAGACCAACAAGAGGAAGAGAATAGCTTGGGGGAAAACACAGCGAATGAACATTAGACCAGGGGAAATCTGTACTTTAGTCTGAAGAGTCCAAATGTAAGATTTTTGGTGCCTTGCTAGTGACACTGTTGGTGATGTGAGCACACATCAGACACTCCATCTCCAGAGAGTGGACAGCTGAGGGCCACTGAAGGCCTGACCAGGGCGCTACATACTGACACGACAGACACTGCTTCAGCTCAACAGCTTAAGGCAAGTCCAGATATCTCCCTTTATATTATTTTTACTATTATTGTTGTTGTTATTATTTTTAATGCTAGCCTTTCTTGCTTGCTGCTGCTTCACATTAAGTGCTTAACTGCAAAAAGGGTGGATGGCTTTGATTATGAAGTAGTCACAGTAAACACAGTGTGTCAAGGTTAATTCTGACCACAATCGGTTTGCAAAAATGTGTGACAAAGCAGGGCAGTGGACAGGGTGACAGGGTGAGCTGCAGGTGAGAGGGTACACAACTCTAACTCCTCAGCAAACATGAACTATTTTTACGGTGTCCTGCTCCTGTGTGGAAAACTGACTGAGTATGCAGCATGAAAATAGATGGAGATTCTAACTATTATTGACTGACCTCTTTATTAAAACAACCTGAATTTGTATATCCAGCTGCTCTCCTGCTGCATTCAAAGTAGCGTCTAGACAAATGTTTACTATACTATTAAACCACATTCACTGTTTCTATGGTGTGGGTGTCCACATCAGCCTGAACTGAAATCCTAAGGATTAAACTTTATACTATCCTTGATATGAGGAGCACCTGATTCAGCAACTTGTTACTGCATAATGACACATGAAGAATGCTTCATCTCAAACATTTCCCTTTATAGAATGGAGCTCTTCTGGACTTCTGATTCAGTGGTCCAGCTAAGAAATATGTGAAATGTGCCCCTTTCCAACCTCCCCCACCTCATGTTTTCTCCCATAGCCTCTCTTTAGCTCTGTCCTCTTCGAACTCTGACTAGTGCACATGTGACAACCATAAGGGGAATGCAATGAGTCCTTTGCGGCAACTTTCTGGCATACCAGGGCATAAATTAGCCTTCTCTCCTGTGTGTCTCTATCCTCCCCTGGGTGGTTCATTCTGCTCCCTCAGGTCCCCTTTGAGATCCAGCAGCACATGCACATGGCTAAGACAGACAAGTGTTGAACAGGCCATCCTTATAGCACCACCACACACTACGCTTCCTGCTCCACTAATACCTCGCCACCACCCCTCTGTTCGCCTTAACTCTCGGAGGAAGTCCTCCTTTCCTGAAGCCATCACTCTCAGCACCCTTAGGTCAGGACTAAAATGTGACTTATGGGCTCAGACAGGGATAGGCTTGGCTTGTGTTTGTGCAGCAGCTAAGAGCAACACAGAGCAGTGTGAGGTACTGGTTTCTAGTGTATGGAGTTGTGGGCGGAAAGCACCATGTTTTCTCTACCTCCCCCTCTGATTGAAAGAAGTATTTGTTTTTTTCACAACTAGACTCAGCCATTTGACCTCTCTTCGAACCAGCATATGCTTCTTGGCCTTACACTTGTGGCCAATCTGGACCTACTGGAACTGATGCTTACTGCCAGTTGTATGAAATATGATAATACATATGAGTTGTGTGGCTGTGAAACAGCTTCAGTGCGGCTCAATGTACAACCAAAAGCAGCCTGTGAACCACAGGCTTTAAAAGCAAAAGCAAGTAAAGCTGAACTTAAGATGTTAACTGTTGTTGTAGCTTGTACCTTAACTAAGTTAGAATTTACACTGTACTATCTCTTTCATCCTTTATATATTTAAGGACGGATGCTGAATGACAAAATTTGAAATTTAAAATGGAATTTTAATTTTTATTATTGAAAATAATTCAATGATCGAACCCTTCCTACCTACCTTAAAAGTCGGACCACAACAAAGACTTTGAGAAACAGGCCATTGTTGAATCTATTGTTTGAAATGAACAAACATGAACCAAAAGCATCATGACTGCCTTCATGACACTACTCCAAGAAGTTTTGATGTGATAGAAAAACTTGATCTTAACATCTAATTTTACTACAATTATGTAATTTATACTGCAGGCTGGAGCCTCTGTTAACAGTGACAAATAGACAGACAGATCCATGTTAGACTATGCTCACCTCCATGCACTGTGATTCCCCCTTCATCTCCTGCATTAATTTAATGTTCAGCGTCCTCAAATGTTGGAAAAGTTAGATCACTAGATTATTAATTTACATGATACAAATGATCCTGACCATTCAAATGAATACAAACAACATGAATAATGCTCAACATTTAGTATTACATCATCATATAGACCTGCTGACCATCCCTCTGCACGTCCAAATGAGACTGACTTTCATTAAAGAAAGAAATAATTAATGATGATAATAGTAAATGAATGCATAAATAATAAAACATAGATGTATGTAGTGACATTTCCCCATGTGATCATTGTGTGTTCCTTCTGCTCCATCATTTCCATTTGTCTTGTGTAGATAAATGTGTTTCTGTGCACACGGCATCACATCTTTTTGGAAAAAAACTAAACCTAAAATGAACCCCACTGTGAAATCATTTGGACTGTATTCCTAAGCATAACATTGTGTGTCTTGTAGGTTCATGGCTAGGTGGAGCAAAGTTACCATTGTGCTAACTAGGAACACCTGGCCTAAGTTACTTAAAGTTCCCATGAAGCAGCTAGCAGGGTGCTTATTGCTTCTGTATATTTATGTGTGTCCTATAAAAACAGGCAGCTAGGGAGGGACTTGCCACAGAGAAAATATTCTGTCCATAAAATATGATCCAGTTTCACCAAAGTGAATCACTGAATAAAGTTATTAAGTTGTGTTTTTGTACAGTAACCAGAACTGTCTCTGGTGAGGCATTCCAGCAGTGACAAAAGAAGAATTCTGTTCATTAGACGACGACAGGAATCTCTCAGGCCTCTTTTGTGAAATCTATCAAAATCTTCCATTATGTAGCTGACTATTGCCTTTAATTCCACTCTATCCTATTCATAGCTGTGCCACCTAGGATATCAAAATGGTCGAATGGTTGACCAGGCAGTTAAAGGGCTAACACTTTAACTGCCTGGTTGGTAGAACAAATTTTGAGTGATTATATCTATTGAGAGGAATGTTTAAATTAACTCATCTGATTGAGCCATCTCTACCATTCGGCTAAGGTACGTTGCACTAAAAAAAATACATTAGATGTCACTGTGTCTTTAAACAGTAGTCTTCATTTGGCCTCCAATGAGGAAGTATTCTGCCCAGAACACGGGGGATCCAATCAAGCCTTGCCCTGAAAAGACTGAAGATTTCTAAGCAATCCCAGGGTACGGTTGAGTAGTCAAAAAAAATTAGCTCCTAAGTCCTTTCCAAACCACTTTTCCTTGACCTTGATGGAAAATGTCACAAGGTCAAGGAAAAATGCGAAGGAGAGTTCGTAAGGAGTTAGGAGAAGACGACTGCAGTGTTCAGAGAATCCGATTGCTCTTACACTTAGACTACGTCATTATGTGTTATTGACGTGATCAGCGGTAAGACTACAAAGTTCAGAAGATGAACTACAAAACGCGCACCTGAGATACTTACTAGATGCTCCCCGTGCGCTCTGACCACGTTGCTTCATGACATTACGTCAACACGTATGTTCATATTCACACATTCTCTCTGCTGCAGGCGGCATCACACTGTAAAATAAATTGATGTTTTAATATCTGGTTGTGCATGACTCAACGGTGCGTCGATTTTATTGTCGCTGCCGCAAAGAATTGTGGGACCGCATTACCTCCCTTCCTTTGGTAAAGGATAGTCCGGTGTATCCTATGCTAAAGGAGATAACAAAGGAGCACTGAAGCTCCTTTCCTTAACAGTTTGAGAATTCAAACAGCTCTTATCATGGCGGACACGTTAATACTTCCGGCAGGGCCGGTCCTGGCTATGGGCAATGTGGGCGGCCGCCCAGGGCGCATTCTCCGTGGGGGGCGCACGAACGCCCGAAAAAGCAAAAAACCACGATAATTTTCGATACCGCTCATTAAGTTAGCGGAGCGGGCGCCCCGGCAGCGGGGTGTTGACAAGGCAGCGGGGGGGCGTCGGACAGACCGATGGGGGCGCACGCATCCCGGGGCGCACGGCGCATCCAGGGGCGCATGGGCGGCCGTTAGGGCGCACGAGAAAATGTTCGCCTCGGGGGGGGGGTCGCCCAGGGCACAAATGTGGCCAGGACCGGCGCTGACTTCCGGATCATTTCACTCAGTTAGGAAGGTTCCTAAGCAAAATTGACTATTGCACTGGACCCCCACTCTTTATGGGTGTTTTTAACTTTACATCCTGGGAGGACTAATGGCACCAGGAGTCACATGCAACCTCTATACAAAGGGTGTGTCAAAATGGAAATGTCAGAAATTCAGTGTTTTGAACACAAACCAAGAATGCTTTGCAGCATTTTAACAGAAATGAAATAGATCTAATGCTGCAAAAGCATTTATGCCATTGCACCATCACACAGTTGAAGTATCTTGAGATAAAAAAATGAGAAATTAATGCTTCGATGTGTTTTGCATAATTTTACTTTGTTTGTCATGTTTTTCCATGTCTAAATGCAAACTAGTTATGCTGCATAGTGTGCCACCAGAAATGTGGATCTTGCACCTCAAAATATATTTGTGCTGCTGCACCACCACACCGATGAGTTGTGTTGAGTTAAAAAAGAAAAAGCCAGAAGTGCATTTTTTTGTTTTTGAGAATGTTTTGCACTGTGCCAATACAATCAGAAGTGGATCTGGAAACATTTTTTCTGCTGTTTTACCTACTTTGTTAATATGGAAACCAGCAATGATTTGTGGCATACTACCATAAATAAAACGTGTGCTATGCCTAGAAACATGTTTTTGCTGTTTATGTCTTCATAAATTAACATTATATCTTTTATTATTATTATACTTTTTCTCCTGTTTTAACCATAAAACGAAATCGAGACCATTTGGTAGAGACAAAAAAAACTTTTTTCTTGGTGGGGTTGTTAAATTATTTAAATTTCCCTTTGACTGTAATGGTGACAAAAACTAGATTTCAAAATTTAAATTTAAATTTTATTATACCATTATTCATTACTTCATTTGAACATTGGCATCCAGGCTTTAAGCCAGCTGTTTGTGTTATGTGTGGTTCATCTTGATTTATTGATTTATTTGTGCAGTCATTGTACCATCCTATCATGCTCCTTCAACCACAAATATCAATAGATGCAAATCCCGACACAATCATGTACAAAATGATATAATGACATTGGACAGATAGTCCAGTTTCTCACCTCTCCCATGTAAAGTCAGTCAATTTACCACCTGTAGACAGCCCAGTCAATACACACACAACACAACTTTCACTCTAGCTGTCAGTTCACAATCACTAAGCAGCAACAGACACAGCAACAAAATCATACAACATGCTGTGATGTGATGTTTCATCTTCATTTTGAATTTTGCTGTCCAACAGCTTTTTGTCCATAAGGTATGTAATTATAGCAGCCGGCACTATGGACATAATGGAAAGGTGAAAAGACCGAACAGGATGGAACAGAGGAAGGTAAGAAGAGAAAAGAAGAAAGAGAAGAAAGAAGCCAAGGGGGGCAAATATTTTCACAATTAAAGTTTACAATGAACAGAATGAATCTGTGGAGTCCTAGTGGTCCCAAAGTTTCCACAAACATCAGCTTCAATAGACCAAAATCCAATGCAACCACAAGCAGAAATCAGGATAGATGAAATGTACAGCTAAGTGAGATGAGTAAGTACTTGTAGAGATCAGGGTTCAGCCACATGTTCACAAGGCTTATAATGCTGAAAGCAAATGTATGAAGTAGCACTGACCATTTGGGAAGTGACTGGGGAAAAGATGCACGTATATATAGTATACTGACAGGGTAATTAGGGGAATGAGAACTAGACAAGAATGTGGATGTGGGAATCAGGTGGGAAGTCGAGCACCATGTGTCGCAAATAAACTATCTTTTGTGTGTGGTCTAAGTTAGCTATATCAAAGACCTATGTCAAGTACAACAACGCTACACCAGAGTACTGGAATGTAACTTTTAAGGCTACTACTGTAGAAGACATGGAAAATATTAGCTGATGTTATCTTAAATATCAAGCTCATAGTCCATATGTCACATTACATTGATGCAAATAATTGCTCAGCTTACACTGCAGAAGATGATCCACACAAAAGTTTTGCCATGGTTTACTTGGCTGGGAACAAGCAGTCCTCATAAAATTAGTCCTGTCTTGAACTAATTGGTTACAATGTAGCAACGACTTAAAGGTCTAGTGTCTTTGATTCAGGGGAGTTTCTTTACAGAATATAATATAGAATAGATTATGATATGATATGCATAATTATGTTCTCGTCACCTGAAAATTCGAATGGTGTTGTTGTTACTTGAGAATGAGCATTTTTTGTAGCATCTTGTTTGCATTTTTCACACATTTAACAGTTACTGCTTCATGCTAGAAAAGGGAAAGTGAGGTGAGGGGTAGTTGCTGAATACAACCCCCACTATGCCCACTTAATGTCACTAAATCCTCCACACCGGTTTCTTTAAATTATCCTCATGTTGCAATGGCGCCGCACTAGTGGCAGCTTGTTGCAGCAGCTCCGGTATTATGTCACGTTTTGTGTTTTTTGTCGTTTTTTTCTACTTAAACACTTTTTTATACAACTGTGGAATGGAATGGCTTTGGGCAGAGTAACCATGTGGGTAACCATGCCAACGGCAGCGGTTGCACTGTTTACCTTCACGACGAGCTGCTAGCGCTCTCCAAACCTGAGCTGCTGACCAGAGAAAGACCACAGATCGACGAGTTGAAGAGGAGACGCCGGAATGGACTTGCTGCTGTTGTCAACGAGTCAATCCTCTGTGGACTGACACCATTGTCTTTTTATTTCAATAACATTTTACACAGACACTCACTCGGCGCTCAGCAATAGTGTTTCACAGCTTCGTACTGTTGTACTGTCACACAATTCTTTGTTAAAGATTTCACTCAATAGAAACCACTCCAGGATCCTGTTACACTAGCAGACCTCATCAACCTGTGATGCACTGCAGGACTTATTTTGTGATGAAGTCTTCTCATTTCCTGTCTGATGTACTGCGCTGATTATTGCAACTGTGGTAATGACCTCTCAGATTTTTCTCAACATTTGTGTCTCTTTTTGATCTCACTCAGAGAAGTAAGAGAAGTCTATCTGTGAACTCAATCTACTCTCATCCAGCCTTCTCAACTTATGAATCTCAGGTTCATCTGCAAGTGCTCACTGATTTCTCATCCAGACTTAAAGTAATGCTAGGAAAAAATAGTTCATCTGACCAAATCACTTTTTTTACTGCAGACCAGTACCTACACAATTATTTAATAATTAATATTGTATCATTGCAGGCTGAATGAATTGAATGAAAATAGTTGTGGGCTGCCAGTCATTATAGTCGTCCATACTGCAATTACCCAAATTATATTTTATGTGAAAACATTTTCTTTGTTTTTGGACCATTTGATAAAACAAAACATATAAAACTGATCTGTCATTTATTACATCTACCCATTTTATATTGTCAAATGAAAACAAAAATGATGTATTGGTAGCTGGAGGGTAATAACGATTAATAATAAATGGCATTTTGAAATTGCTAGTGTCTGACTACAACTGCTGATAATGGAGGTGGTCATCATTTGATGAACATGTTAATAAAATGGTATATGGCACAAGAATATGCTGAAATACTAAATGTCTATTTATAATAGTAATCCCTGGTTGAACATGATTCTGAGTTTGGATACTACTTTTACCTGCTTCTGAATACAGTTCAAATTAATATAACTATACATGGTTGCTATGACAAAGTTAATCATTAAATTTTCAGTAAAAGTCATTTTAAATAACTGTTCACACACCGGTGCACCTCGAAAAAGAAGGTAAGCTACATCATTGTACTTTTGTAATAATTCTGGGAGTGGCCTGTACCTGTTCTCTACTCGCCTGGCTGCAATTCATGGAGAGGTCAGGAAGGACTGCCTTCGCTTGTCCCATCTTCTGTTCGATGAATTCTTCACTGCAGAGGAGTGCCAAACAGTGGCTTCTGGGAGACATGGAAGGGTGCCGGGTGGGAAAAGCGTCCCGGACAAGGCTAAAGTCATTGGTACAATGCTCATTTTATTGCTCCATGTTTTATAAAAATTAAACAAACAATGAGTTGTTGGTACTTAAGATTTTTTACTTGGATAATAGACTATGTTGATTTTGATATTTTCTTTTATGTGTCTGATTTATGTAGTCAGAAATCCTCAGTACAGCAACATGTTTACACAACATGTTGTGTAACAATAATATTTATTTATTAATTGGTTTACATTTAGCAGTTTGCTATGTCGAGTTGAATTGATTTGTAATGCGTGCTTTCCTTCATCCGTGCAGCTTCCATCATGCACTGTAGCACACTGGATGGATGGACGGACACCGCTTGACAAAACTAAGATAAAAAAAAATAAACTTTGATCAACAAATTCAGCATTAGACCTGCAAAGACTCTTGATTCATAAATGTGGCACATGAGAGGAAAAGACATTTGTTGAGGTGACCGTGGTCAAAACAGCCCTAATACACTAATGCTGCTCTAAGACTGTAGTAGTTGAATGTTTTGCGTTGTTGTGCTGCTGAACACTTTTACACACACTGTTATAAAAATATAGTTCTTGCTGAGAAGAGGCAAATGTATAGTTATTATTTTCTAAATGATGAACACGTGGGACTATCCGTTGTTATTCAAAATGATCTAAATACTTGTTTGTTTTTGGGCCAGTTAAGAAAATCTGCAGCCATTTATCTGTGAAAAGATCGCCAATTATTGTTGTCAGTTTTAAAGATGAAGTTTTTGGATCTTGTGTATTATCAACTGTGTGGAAAACTGTTGGACACTATTCTTAAATTAGCCTTTCTGAGAGAGCATTGAGAAAGTATTACACAGCTAGCTGAAATAGTCAGTTGTTATTGGTCAGTTATGTGCAGATCACTATTGTCAAAGTATTTCATAACTTGGCCATTTTACTGAATGGATTTTTTTTTCAGCATTTTTAAGTTTTCCTTGATATATGTGCACGTGTGTGTATGCGTGTTGCTCTAGTATTGCTCATTTTTGTTTCCAAATGAGAAATAAATGAGACATCTCAGTTAAGTCTCAAGTATGGCTCCTGTTGCTAACTGCCCTGTCTCACTTATTGCCCCTAGTAGATTTTAGGAGAAACAAAAGAGAAACATAGCAGATAAAACAGAAGCTAACATGAGGCTGAAATGAGCATCTCAAGTTTGTCTCCCGAGCTGTAGAAGAGCAACCTTTGAGCAGTAATATTTTCCTCTGGGAGATACTGAACCCCAAATTGCTTCTGAAGGCTGTGCCATCAGTGTATGAATGTGTGTGAATGGGTGAATGAGATATGTAGTGTAAAAGCCATTTGAGTGGTTGGAAGACTAGAAATGTGTTATACTGTATAAGTACAGTCCATTTACCATTTTAACATGTACATGATTGACAAGACAAAGCAGGATAGTAAGTAATTTAATGTTACAATACTAGAAGTTCTGCGGATACACACTGTTACACAGACATCAGGGCACAATCATCCATACACACTGTGACATCACAGCCATCAGGGTTCAATCTCTTGCTCATGGACACTTAAAGTGGAAGGGGGAGCTGGGAATCGATGTGATTACTAGACGCTCTACCACTACAGTCACAACAACGTCATAATGTATTGCATTGTGTTCCTGACTTTGCCCTGAATTATTTTATTTTTCCAATTCATTGGCATGTATGTGCTTCTATTGACTGGGTGTGGCCAGAGGCACAACATGGCAGAAAGTTTCATCTTCAAGAGAGCGCAGTGCAGCTTTGTACACTTGACATTTGATGTCATTAAAAAGGTTTGTATGGAATTTGTACCCACATAAAATTATTAAATCATTTTTCTGTGCAAAAATGAGTTATAACTAAAATGTGTCATCAATAGAATAATACTCAAAAATACACAAAAAATTGCCCATGTCTTTTTAATCTGTAACGCTGTAAGACTGTGTCGTGACAGAGATCGTGACTCACACTTCATCGTGGAAAGTGAACAACACATTGTCAAAGTTACCAACGTACCCGGCTCTCACTGCGGCAGGCGAAGGCAGTTTTCCAGGCGCGAGGTCACCATAGTGTCAGTTTGGAGGACTGGGCAGGTCAGACACTACACTACCTCCAACACCGCTGTGGGAAGTTCTAAAGTCTTGAATTTGAATTTGAGATGTCCTTTTTAACCACTAGATATCTACACAATCTTACATATTGTAAGTTTTTACAAGGTTTTTTATTTTCTTTTTTTACTGTGTAGTGTAGCCAACAGTTAGTAATGGATGAAATAACATCACTCTTGGTCTAATTTGGGTGCCTCAAAGTTGGTAGTAGGTTCAGTTCATGAAGAATTATACACATACAACACATATTGGCAATGCTGGTGGATTACTAATATAGTGTTGGTTTCCTTGATGAACAGCTCTCCACTGCAACTTTATAAATTTCAGAGACAGGTTGAATTGTTGTGTGCTGTTCTGTTGTGCTTCATATATTTCTGTCTGTCACTGTTGTTAAGATGTGTGTCTTCCCTTTGATGTACAGTGCTGTGAAAAATAATTTCCCCCTCAGGGACAATAAGTCTAACTGACTAACTGAATAACACTGAGCGGAAAGCCTTGAGCTGTTGTAAGTGTTGCGATTAGATAGAGGGACCCAGAAAACCACAGAGCTCCATTGTACTTGTATGTGTTCTTGTGTCAAAGCAGACCAGCCATCCAAGGCCAGTTTCTTTAGGCGCAGAAAGGGAAGAATCAGAGGAGTGAAACTGGCGGAGGAGGGACGGGCTGATAAGAGCTGGAGGAAGGAAGAAGGAGATGGAGGAGTAAAATATAAACAGAGAGGTGGTGCTTGTCTGCTGTGCTTGTCTGCGGTAATGGCTATGCCCTCTTTCATGTTGCATTGTTGGGAGAGGGGGCTTCGAGATTTATTTGGACGTCAGTATCAGGGGAGGGGGACCTGCAGGACATGGCCTGACAGGATGGCCCCTGACCTTTCCTCTTGCCAGAGCTGCTTGGGGTCCCATGAAATACCCAAGGGGCCCAGAGACTCGCCAGTTAGTGTCAGGGCCCTCAGTGGTATCAGATAGCTTAAGGCCTTTTTCAAATGTATTTTTCAAAAGGGGGGAAATCAATAAGTCGGGTCGGAGAGAGGCGGCTGCAGAAACATGAGCCTGTGATATTTACTTTGCTGTGAGGCACAGCATGTTCAGAGCACTTGTCAAAGATGTGCCTCCAAGAGCCTGTTTGGTTGTGAGATAAGTCGATAAATGGACTTCATGTCACTTTTTTGTGGCACAGTTTGTACACTTAGTATCTTATATTTAATATGTTGCCTGTATTATACCCACTAACTGACTAACTAAATATGTATCGTTGCTGTCTGTATTTACAAAAATCTAGTCCAAATCATTAAAAGGGGATACGTGGTCTTCATTGCACAGTGATTATATATGTATCATGTACTTAGAGAGCACAAAGGTTTTCTGGTCACATCTTATATGGATACTGCTCATAGCCCTCAGTCCTTTGTAGTGCTTCTGCACCATTTGGTAGATGTGCTGCATATTAAAGGACGAGGCTGCCCTGATCCTGTATTCTACTTACGATGTGTCTGTCCATCTCTCAGTCCTCTGACTCCCTTACACCATGCCTGTTGGTTCCTATACTCCCATTGATCCCTCCTGGGCACATTAGGGGACTATTTTCAGTCAAGTGTATATATAAAATATGCTTTTATTTTTTTACACATGCGAGTATGGACGGGTGACAAATTTACAAATTAAAGGAAAAACCTGAATAAATGAAACATAATGATGCAGATGTCATCCACAGGGCCCAAGGGCTCACTGAATGGTTTGATGAGTATAAAAATGATGCTATGGCCTTCACAGTCATCATATCTTAACCCAGAGATTATAGACCAACATATAAGACAGTGCTCTCCACCACCATTAATGACAAGAATCATTGAAGTTGTTCTGGTGGCCTTACTAGCATCTAGTTTTTTCCTTTAATTTGTCACCCATCTGGATATCAACAAAATGTTCAGATATTTCAAATTTTTAACTTGAGACTAATATGATTAGAATCAAATCTCTCCTCCACTTATTCACACTGAAGACAGAAAACAGTTTAGGATAGGTTGTGAAATTGCAGTGACAGCAGTGTTATTCTTCCTCACCCAGGGTTTCCCCACCATGCATCTTAGATTGCACTCTGGCCATAGACATAGCGGGTAATTGGATTCACATTGTGTCTGTGAGAGGAAGCCAGGAACAAACCCAGCCCCTCCCTAGGCTGGCCCATGGCGGCCAGTGTGATGGTGATATTGTACTGACCCTACCTATCAGGGGTCACAAAGGAGAATTATAGTGTCTGCTGTCAAGCTGACCCATATTTTGCCCAAAGGTAAGACTCATATACAGCTCCAGGACCAAACCAGGCTTTTTGACACACGCACACACACACACACACACACACACACACACACACACACACACACACACACACACACACACACACACACACACACACACACACACACAAACACCATATCTGTGTGTTTTTGAGCACTCATTCTCTCACCTCACTGCCCTGCTCTCATTGGTTTTATGGGCCTATTGTTGCCCTCCAGGGGTGAGAGAAGGGAGAGAAATTACCGGAGCTTAGCTACTGAGTCAGAGTGACAGTGGCTGCTGGTACATCAGGAAACACCACAACACTGATAATAAAAGCAAAGAATTGTCCTCAAAATGATGGTGAACAACAAAACATTGTTTTTTTGTCCATGCCACTGCAACACGGTTCCATTTAAACCGGTGTCTCCTTTAAAGGAAGGATGAGGTGAAGTCTGAGCTAATGAACTTGCTTAGTTTTATTTATGATACTTTATGAAGTGTAAACATATCATATATCATATAGCTTATATATATGTTATAACATTATGTAGTTATTTTTGGAGGTAAAGAAACCTGAAGGGGAATTTTAATACTGATTGAATTGGACCGCGCTCTTAGTGAAAGGGAACTTTATATTTTATATTTTATACATATATACTGCAATTCAGATTTCAATTCAGTATTTTTATATTAGTAAAACATAACATTAAAAAGGCAGTCAGTCTCACTATATATAGTGTTGCGGTTGCTTTAAAGTCAGTAAAAGAGTATTATTATTTTTATTATTATTATCATTAAGAATATTGCGTTCTATTAAATCATGATATTGACTGTATGCTCATTAGTTTGTAAATCAACTTTTTTAGGGTTGAAATATTTGGAAGTAAATTGTGTTTCTCTGAGTTATTTTGTCTTCAGTGCATACACAAACGTGCACACTCAGACACACACTGCTGTGGGGTAGTTGACCTCTCCCAGCAGCCAGCCGTGTGCTTAAAGAAGAACCTGTCTCCTGTCCAGTTTTTTCTATCAGCTCTCCCATCACACACTGACACCACAGCAGCACTTCAAAGAAGGCTGCTTTTGATGCTAACCATCAATATGCATTTCATCCTGCACCACTTTCTCCCCAGCATTCCTCCTCTGTGTCTTCTCTCCACAGTAATTGCCTTCAGAGCCAATTAGCGCAAATTATTTGCGACCGTGCTGGTGGTAAAAATCCAGTACTTGTTCGCTGAGGTGTCCTGGAGGTCAGATGTATTAGCTCTCATTTTCTGCAAGCTCTTTCCGGTTTCTACTTGTACAAATATGCCATCAGCATAACCCGTGTCAACCTTCCAACATTAATCTCCAAATGTGGTGTGGGGGGTGTTTCTGTAAGTGCATTATTAGAAGAGTAGCAGCTCACAATTTTCCAAGGCTCATGGTGCATGCTGCCCTAAACATGTGAGACTGGTAAGTATGTTTAGTTAATTTGTCGGGTTGTGTGTTGGCGGTTTGCATCCCCAGCCTAAGCCGATGTTTGGCTAATGCTGCCAGGGCCATTTCACTGCAGTGCCTGCCTGTATTCCCCCTCGGAAAATACATGTTTTACTCTGTGAACCAGATCAAAGTGGAGACGCCGGGATCAAAGCCCGGCATCACGCCGCTTTGGTCACATCTGTGTTGTTTACATGAATGCTAAAGGCATTTATATCAAATATTACCAACTTTGAAAGATATATGTGTTGAATCACAGGATTTTGATGTCACTTTTGAAGTATATCAGTGTGTTTGGGGATAATTTTGAAAATCTCCTCACAATTTCACAACAATTTTGTAAGCCTTAAATAAGATGGGAGGACTGAACCCTGGTAGAATATGCATCTGTTTGCCATCATTGCCATTTTTTCTGAATTCCGCCACATCCTTGCTATCAACAGCGTGGCCCCCTGTAGGTATGTCTCTGAAGAGCTTAGCCGGGCTCCCAGTGTCCATGCAATGGACTTAACTCAACAGGATCAAACACTTTCCATCAGTCCTTACCATATAAGATATAAAAATAATGAAACAGATGGGGTGGGGGGTTGTGAGTACTGTACCTCTTCCAGACTGTTGTTTATCTGTTGACCTCAGATATTCTCCTCTCTGTAATCTCCCCCAACTGGAGGCAAAGGAGAAGGTGAAGCAGCTGAGGGGAGTGTTGGGTGGATGTGGGAGGGGGGGCTGAGGAGCGTAAGGGAGGAGGAAAAGAAGGGGGTTCAATGACCTGTGAGCCGGCCTGCTGTTGAGCTGGGGGCTAAACACCCACCCAACTGTCGACTCCCCCTTTACCTCTAACTGGATTATAGGCCTTGCCATTCGCCTTGCAAAACAGGCCAGCTCTGACACCCCCCATCACACACACACACACACACACACACACACACACACACACACACACACATAATTAGGGTTCATCTCTGAAACAGCATTCACCCCTCCTTATGTTGGAGGTCTCCTCACTCTTTTTCCGAGCTCCCCTTGGACCCCTCAAGGTAGACTGAGGGGGCACAGGGATAGGAAGGGACGCAACGCACCTCTCCCCTCAAACCCTTAGCCCCTACCCTCCCACTCCTGCTCTGTCTCTCTGCCAGCAGCTGACCCCTTACAAAGTGGTATGTGTTGGAGATAAGTATGTCAGGACTCAGGAGGAATGTAAGGTTCAGTGGTTTGGGGTGATCTACTGCATTTGGCTCCGTTTCACCACGGGGACTCACTGCTGGCGGACCAAGACAGCTTCCTATCTAGATATACAGTATGCATCAGTACACACAGAGAGAGAGAGAGAGAGAGAGAGAACAACACAGACAGCTTCCTTAGTCGTTTAATCCACTGTCAGAATGAGAATCAATGTCATTTTATACGAACCTATAAACTTTAGAATCGGCTGGTCTTAATCACACCTACAGTCCATTGCTTCATGTTTACCTCCGGTGATATCTAGCTATTCAAATGACTCTGTTTTTTTTGCCCATTTTTTGAGATTTGGTGAGTTTTCATTGAGACTGAGAAGAAATTAAAATAAAAAGTGTTGTGTGGATTAAAGGACATTTTATCATTCAAAGACTTTTCAGGCAACAGACAAAAAACATCCATTCAGCTGTGTAGTGAGGCAGAAATCTGAGAGACACCTCAAACCTGGACAAATAAAACCATAACTATCTGCATGGAGAGATCTCAGTAAATATTTTGGTTAACCCGCACTTTATAATAATGTGAGCAAAGTAAATCAAGACTGAAAGTGAAGTCAAACAACTGCAGCATGAACTCTAGCTGTTGCCTCCTCATTTCTCGCTTCCCAGAGAAACTATATGGAGAAATAAAACTGCATTCCCAAATGCAGAGAGAGAAGGGATAAAAGACACATAGACTGTATATCATATACTCTAACTCCCACTCCCAGTGCAGGAGAGGTGTGAAGCACAGCTCAGTTCAGCAAGCAGGTCAGCGCTTCAAGGTCCTACGCTGGCTGACTGACAGTTTGCTCTCACAGGGCTGAGTGGCCTGAGCATTTCATGTGTAAACCAGTGCTGGTCTGGCTAGTTTCAGATGTCATGAAGAGGAGCTGGCAGGCAGAGAGCAGCCACAGCAGATGCAGTCCGACACTCCCAGGCCCCGAAGCAAGCGCACCAACACAAATGCCTGCTCAGGCAACCGGAAGAGGTGACAAAACACATCAGGTAACTTTGCCTTTCCGGATGGTTCCCACCCTCTTCTGTCACAGATGCAAGATGCCTTCACCTCAGACATTAATGGTCATTGAAAATGACAGGCGCCTTTCCTAAGGTAAGACATGTGCACTGGAGGCATTTAACTTGTTACTGCTGTAGCTGGTGCAGCAGATGCCAACTGGTAACTACCAGCTGAGAGTGAGAGAGATAACAGAGCAGTAAATAGTGATATTACGACTCTCTTATCCTCAGAGGTCATTAAAACAATTAGGTGCTCCTGTGCATAAAGGACAGATGTCAGGGAAAAAGGTGAGAATGATTAAGAAAGCAGAGCTCATTAGTGGCCCTGTTGGTGGACAAATAGGACAACAGCTTAGACTTTAAGCTTTGACCACTTCTTGCTCTATTCATTTACATGCATTGAAAAGCAAGAACAAAGTGTCTCTTATTAGAGGCTGTTCATTATCAACATTTGGTACACGTGTGCACGACATTCTCCATTCCCCCACTGCAGCTCACACAATGATAACGCTCTACTCACTAAACGCTGAGACCTCACAATGTGAAGCTTACAATATGTGAGCAGCTAATATGTTGGAAATAGCAAACAGCATTCATTTTAAGTTTTAGGTTTATTATTTCCTCCTTTAATAAGCACATATATTCTGTTCTGGTGCACAAGTGAAATGATTCATGAATTTCTCCAAGCTGCAATATAAGCACAGTTCATAATATATTGATTATTACAAAGCCCCATGAAACATGTTTGTAATTAAACTGGAGATGTCAAATGTTTTTACTTTGGTGGGACAGCAGTTATGTGAAGAAAAAAAGTTGAGTCAAGATTGGTTACAAGTTAGAAAGTAGTCTGATCCCCAGCTCTTCCGCAGGATAGAGGTTTCAGGTACGGTGAGCCTGAGAGCTCAATACACCACAACTAAAGAGACAACAAGGCTACACAAGGCTGCAACACTAGTTCTTGGTTGTTCTCCAAGAACTAGTGTTGCAGAAATGCATGAATGTCTCACCTGGTTGAGAGCCAGTGATAGACACTCAAGGGGCGAATAGTGGACTGATTACTCTACCACTACCTAAGTCTGACTCAGTTGTGTTTTGGAACAGTCTTCCAGGTGAGGTTTGTGAAATTAAAGGAAAGGCTGGTTTTAAAAGAAGATTAAGAATGTATTTGTATATCAACACCTTCATTATATCATCATCTTATTTGAGTGTGGTCGGGTTATGTGATACATGACTGTATAATGTTTTTCTTTCATTTTTATGTTTTTATATTTACTTGAGAATGTAATGCCTGTTGTGCTCTATTAAATATTATTGTCTGGACCCCAGGAAAGACTAATGGGGATCCTTTTAAATAAACAAATGAACAACAGACACAAATATACAAAACACAAGCAAATTAAGAAAACATCTTCATAATATAATATAATAGAATAGAAATAATAATATAATATAATATAATATAAAAAATTCTCATGGACCTTAGTCAGGCATTAAATTGATCCTTTGTTGTACAGTATGTCCTCTCTCTCTCTGCTTTCAGCTGTCCTATCAAATATAGGTATAAATAAAAAATTATAAATAAATGCACAATTGCACCAACATCAGTTGTATAATGGAGCAGCAGGATGCAATAAATAATAATAAATAACATTAGAGGAAACAAATTTTTTCATTGTTATTATCATTATTTAATTTTTCCATACAAGCAAGCAGAAACTCACCATGTGTTATAACCTTACTAATAAAGGATAGAGGGATGATATTTTTCCCAAAATATCAAACATTCATCAGTTATCATGGCGTATACTGTGAATTCAATCATCTGTCACTTAGATCACATAATCAAATCTTCAAACAGTGAGCATGTAGAGTAGAAAATCCAGAAATGAGGATTATTAGGCAATAATTAGCCACAGTTTTGTTCTCTCAGCAGATGTCCAGGACTTTTTTACAGAGGGATTACATGCTGCAGCAGCGTGGGGGGATGGCAGAGTGGCATATCAAGTCCAGTCATTAATCCTGCAGTGTTATAGAAATTTCACATCACAGCTAGGGCCACGGCCGTAAGCCAATCCCCTCCACTCTTGCAATTGGTGACATTACACTGAAATATTAAACACTCGTATCATGCTTTTTATACACTGAAGCATATTTTGTGTAGTGTTTAGGAATATTAAAGCATAATTTATATTTCAGGAGTTTGACACCTTGACATTTTGGCACCTCTGTTTTGAATTTCAGCATGCGGTTTGACATGTTTGTATTAATAACATTGTGATCTCGGAGGGCCATGGCCTCAGGCTACTTGAACAAGACTACTAAAGAAAGGGATTTCAAAAGGAATTGTAGAGCAGCCTAGGGACTCGTCAAAATCAGCCCTGATACTGTTGCCCTGATAAAAATCCATTACCCACAAACGTGAGGGGGGATGGTGGTTTGTGTTGTGTGTGTCTGCATGTGTGCACGCGTGTGTGTGATAGGAGACTTGTGAGGCCTGTGAGTTTTCTCAGGCAGTGCAGTATGTTCGAGAGGCGTTCAGGATTGGGCCTTACTGGACTGTCTGGAGTGAATCGTGGTGTGATGTCTGATCTCCTAAACCAAACATCTATTTTTTCACTCCGAGCTCTTCCTGTTCTATTCTAGTCATATCGTCTGTATTGTTTTAACACACTATTGTCATGAAAAAATCTTTTTCTATTAGCTTTTTCTATGGGTGTCACACTATACATCAGTGCCAGGGTTGGTTTGTTTGCTCTCTCATTAGTCTGTCTACATCATCTTAGATTCTGGCCTCTAGAAAGTGTATATTTAAGGCATTAATTATTTTATTTTTACATATATTTTTTGTTTTTGCTCTTTGGGCAAAAACAACTTATTGTTTGGATCAGTCTTCATTAATGCCTAGTTAATAAATAAGAGAAGACAAAGTCAGTGTGAGGATTTATTTATTTATTTTTGAGAATTGTCTTTGCTATGTCACATTATTGCAATGTCACTTTGTTTTGTTGTTGCATATTATGCCATAGTCCCCTATTGTGCAATGTCTGAGGTGGTTGAGGCTTTAAATTTTTTCTAAGTTTGGTTTTATAACACCAATCAGGTTCTGTTATGGGTTATAAGATCAATAAATCTTTTAGATCCCCAGAAAACAGTCAAAGCTCTGTTATTTGGTTCATGCATCAGCATGATCACAGATAAACAGAGAAAGGGATATAAAATAAGAAAAGAAGTCAAAATATTACCATACAAACAAGAGCAATTCAAATTATGAGGTGAAGTGACAGTGATGTGATTAATAGCAGCAAATTTAGTATAAGTACATTAAACTAATATGAATAAACCTGGCTGCTCCAAGTGATGTCTGTGGTCTCCACTACAGTCTGATGGCAGATGGTGCAGATATGTGGGATGAATGAGCTCCCCATCTGCCACAGCTTTGATTTGTCCTTTATCGTTTTTGCTGCTGCTACTGACTCCAGACTCTCCAGACCCAGCACACCACAGCAAAGAACAGATCACCGGTTACTATAAACTGGTAGAATATCTGCAGAGCCTGGTGCACACATGGAGGGATCTGAGCATCCTCAGCAAGAACAATTTGCTCTCACCTTCCCTGAAGAGATATTGTATTGTATTGTATGAGTTTTGTTTGTTCAGAGTTGGACCTCTCCATGTCTTATCCCTGGATGATAACCAGGAGAAAGGGTCTGTTTCTTGTTCCTATCACCAAATCTATAGTCTTGCTGATACTGATCTTCAGGTGTTTGTTGTTGCACATGTCTTTATCCTGGTTGAGGAGGAGTACAGAGGACACATTGCAGAGTAGACTGCAAACCAGATGTAGAAGCTGGGTACAAGAAACAAACCAATCAGGACAGAACTGAAGGAGTATCATAGTTTAGTCCATGAACTTCAATTCATTTCTATAGCACCAAATCATAAGAGAAGGTATCTCCTGACACATTCCACATAAAGCAGGGCTAGACTGTACTCTCAATGGCAGCGACCACTCCCACCATCAAATCACAACTATTCCACTGTGGATACCTGACAGAAGGGGGAGTAGCCATCTTTCTGATGTTTTCTATTGACAGGCAGACAGCAGAGTCCCTAACAAAGGAGTGAATAGGGATAGAGATAATGGGTGGGGACCCAGACAAACAGTTGTACCGTACAGGGGTGGGGGTTGTGTCAAACCTGTTGAAGAATAGGTTCAGCTCACAAATTCTGTCCCTTACTCCAAAGGCAGGCATGCTGCAGCCTGTCATGCTTTTCATTCCATTCCACACCTCCTTCATATGGTCCTGTCTTGGAGATCTTCCTAATTTCACAAAATCCTCTCCTTTCTGTTTAGGAAAGCTCTTATCAATTTATTGTTTGTTTTCATCGCAGACATGGATGTTGTCTATGAGACCCACAGTGAGTTCCTAGTTAGCGACATGAAAAGGCCCATGAAGGGTTTCCTCAGCATCCTTCCTTGGAATTCTTGGAATCAAGCATTCTACCGGGAACAGCTGATCCACCGTTC
Source organism: Larimichthys crocea (assembly GCF_000972845.2). NCBI lineage: Eukaryota > Metazoa > Chordata > Actinopteri > Sciaenidae > Larimichthys > Larimichthys crocea. The sequence goes on from NC_040011.1 coordinate 20,500,906, forward strand.
ACATGTTTGTGATTTCTCCAGAAGCACCGCGGTGTGTTTCTGAAGTGTCCCAAAAGTGTCTCTCACTCTGCTCCTTAGAGGTGATGCATCTGGTCTATTTTTGATGGAATCAGTAAGCAAACAAGCATGAATTCACAATAGACTTGACCATGAACACAGGGTAGATGAGTCTATAGCCATGTTATAAGCTCTGTGAGGCTGTACTTGGGCACAGTAGTGCTGTTATATGATATTAACATGCTGATGTTTAACACATATAATGTTTGTACCATCTTAGTTTAGCATGTAGAGGTTAACTATGGGACAATGTCAAATTCTGACCTGATGATGATGCTATATAAAAAAGGAAATTCATCCTATGTGTAACAAATTTTAAGACAATCTCTCACGTAAAACATGTCACTGAATGGAGAGTTTACCAAAGTCATTAAGATTCATCATCACAAGGCCATGAATATGTAGACATAACTTCATTGTAATCCATACGAGGTTTGGAGTTATTTCTTTCTTGACCAAAGTGGTGAACATGCCATGCCATAAGTCGTGACTAAAATGTGATGATGTGTCCTGAGAGTCCAAACGGTTTATCCAATAGAGATGTGAACTCCCATAAGGATGAAAGTCATCTCTTTAAAATAATAGTCAAGAAGAACACATTAGAAACGTCCTAAAAGACATCCAAAAAGATTCTAAACTAAACTATCTAAACTATAGTTTTACTCAACCAGAGAGATCATTTCAGCCACTAATTCAGCTCTGCTTCAGACAAATGTAAAACCTCAGTCTTGATTCAGTTATTAAGCCAGATATTCTTTTACTTTACCATTATCTTCCTATCATCCATTTACTGGCAGTGGGTATGTAGGCAGCACAGATTCTGTAAAATGATTCGATGTGAAAGGTGAAACATAAGAATTAATATGCAGTTAGTACTAGACAGAGTGTAACACAACACATAAGAGCAGTGGGGAGTGCCAGTCAAACATTATTGGGTTATCACTCTGCACTTGTGGAGACATGCACTCTATATGTCAATTAAATATTATCAAATATGCCTCTGCCAGACACCTCTGGGGTGACATTTATCACCCAGACATGTGATACTTCCTCAGTCCAATATTGCACATCGACTGTGTGTAAAGCAGAATAAACAAGTGAAGCGTTTCCTGAAGAAAATGTATATTGATATGATTTTTGGATGAGTTCATAATCAAATACGAAAAAAGTAGAGCACTTCAGCATGAGGTTTTAATCCACCTATGATTTTTTCAGTTAATCAGTGTGTAATCTCGAATATGTTCAAAAATAAATCTTTGTATTGTATACCAATGATGAGTTGTGAACACTGAATTTGCCTTCATACATTCAAATTATCTCATGACACTTATAGAGCACATCGAGACTGTACTCTTTATAATATTATTTACAGTGACTCAACAATTCCACCACGAGCAAGCACTTGAGGACAGAAGCAAGAAGCAACTGTCCAAAAATCCTATAATAACTCATATATCATCATCAATGAGCTTTTTGAAATAGTAATGGCATATCTGCTGTTTACGGGTGTTATAAATACAATGGAGTTGAATAGGTCTCCAGATTTTCACACATTATATACGTATGTAATACTTAATACTGTAAATGTCATTCTAATCAGATTAATGACAGTTCATCAGTGTGCAATATTGACAATTTTCACATCAGATAAGGTGTAATTGTCCTATGACACCTTATTGATGTAACTGTAATAACTGTATATCAATCAATCAATCAAATTTTATTTGTATAACCCAAAGTCACAAAGTATATTTGCCTCTGAGGCTTTACAATCTGTACAGGGAGTGACACCCTCTGTCCTTAGACCCTCGGTTCGAGTGAGGAAAAACTTGCCCACAAAAAACCTTTAACAGGGAAAAAAGGTGGAAGAAACCTCAGGAAGAGCCACAGAGGAGGGATCCCTCTCCCAGGATGGACAGACGTGCAATGGATGTCACGTGTACAGGAAAAATCAACACAAACATATTGTACAATTACAATGACTGAAAAAATGACAATGATGTAATGATTACAGTAGCAGTGGAGCCTGTGATAGAGATAGAGAGACACAGATACACAGCAGCAGCAAATCATAAACTAACTATAAACTGTAATGGAGATATGGTAGCAATAATGACAGTAATAATATATGTAGTGGACATCGTACAGGATCACAGCAGCAGCCACGATCCATGAGAACCTGCTGGATGAGAGAGCACAGAAACTCTGGGAAGAAGTTTAGTTAGTAACATGCATTAGAGAGAGAGAGAGAGGGAGAGAGATATAACTGGCTGATTGTATATATCGTGTATCCTGCATGTATTCTATAACATATTAATTTACTATATATATATATCCTATAGCATAGCATAGCATATTCAAATTTATACCTGCACTATATTTATATGTCCTGTTCATTTGTACATACTCTGCACTTCTGGTTAGACTGCATTTCATTCTCTCAGTACTTCGTTACTTTGTTCAATGACAATAAAGTTGAATTAATCTAATCCAGTATGTGACCATGATGAGCATGTGTGCAGCTGACCAGTACTTGAATGGAGTCTGTGTCATGTACAGGAGCTGAGCACCCATAGACTGTAATGTAGATTACAACCTGTAAATAATATAAAAGGACACACAGACATGTGCTTGTGTGTGTGTGCCATTTTTATCACTGCACTATACACTGACACTGAATACTTCTGCTGCACAGCCATCACATGTAAATATTTTTGTATGGATAGCTTAGTGGTGTCAAACATGGCATTAAAACAGAATAAAAACAGCTTTGGAAAAGAAGAGTAGTTTGTAGTAGTATGTCATTTCAGCTGAAGTTTGTTCATCCAGTCTTTCAAAGTGAAAAAATGACCTTCATGTTGCACCTTTTTTCTCACTTTCCTTTAAGGGGAAGTCCTGTTGAGGCATACTGAAAAAAACAACAACATTTTATTCTTCATCACAGTATTATAATAAATCTCAGACTCAATAGGATTTTATATTTTTTCTTGATCATGTGTGCTGCTGTCCTTCCAGATGTCTCCTTTTCCGTGCTGACTACCCTCTGAATGTGAAACCACAGTGGTCTCAGACAGTCATGATCATATACACTGTTCTCCATCGCTGCACAAAGCGTCCGGCTCCACCTGACTGTCTCGTGGTTATCATGGTTTCAGTGCAGCACTGGATTGTTAATGCTTATATAAATCTCCTACATGAGACAATAAAAGTTTTTTTTGTGTAAAGCATATATCAAGTAACCACACTATTCACCCACACAGTGAGTCATATCTCTGGCCCTGAGGTCACCACTATTTGGAGTAATGAAGGAGACGATAATATGTTCTAATGAAGTGCAGATTTACATCTGTTTCAAAATAACTTATTAGCTCCCAATAAAACATGGAAAAGATGCACTTCCTCTCTTCTTATGGCAGCACCTTTTTGTAACCTTTGACCCAGTCAGGCTGCTGTCAATGTCAAAATTCAGCCTTACAGTCAGGACACAGGCTCTGGATATTTAGAACATAGATTGGTTTAATTGAATTTCCAGTGTCCTCCAGTCCGAGTCACCAGAGTAGAGATAATTCCCTTATCCACATCAATGCAGGCCCTCTGCTGGGCTCAGTGAAAGGGGCCATGGACCTGCTGTTTGCTGGCAGGATCTGCCACAATCAATTACACAAGCCTTGTTAAATACCCCCGCGATTTCCTGACTCCACTCACCCCACACTGACGGTGAACTAAGTTAAAAGGACCAAACAACAGCCGCTGAGACAAATAACCTCAGATCATTGTCCGGCTAGAGTGCAATTTGGTGTCTTAAGAAGGCTTAAGCTGGCTGAAGTAATGCCACGAGATGTTGGACTTGATGTGGGCTGCAGCTAGCTGGGGGTCTGATGAGAGAGAGCTGAGCAATACCCCCACAGTAACCACCACATAGCTGTGTTGCCTCACCAGCTGGCTCCTGGGCTCCTTTCATCCTGCCCGCTCATCCAAGTGTCCATTCTGGGCCCAGGCTGATGCCAACACATACTCACACACGTTAATTGAGGATTATGTGTAAGATGTTAGAAAAGTGACGAAATAACAGGAGTTTAATATGTCTTACTTTTGTCTTCTTCCTCTTCTCCATTGTCAAATATCATTAGAAGAACAAAACTTAAAGTCCGCCTGACCTTTCTACCCTGTTTGTCTCAGCCCCAACCTGTTCTAACAAGATTTAAATCTTTAAAATATAAAGAAGCAAATTCAGCAAAGATAATACACTGCAATTACAAAAATACTAACAAAGTATCTAAGCCTTACATCGTTATCAAAGACTTTTCCACAGGACACAGAAGATTGAGTGTGGGGGGTGTTGGTGCCGACTTGGATTAAACATCCATCCATTGAGGGCACTAACACATCAAAATGGGTTAAATTCTAGAATTTGTTCTTTCTCTACACAGTGCAGCCAAATACCAGGCTAAAAGAACACCTAAAAAATAAGAGAGAGAGAGAGTTCATGTCATTAGTAAAAGACATAAATGAAAAAGTTCTGGTTCTGGAGTTCTACCAGCACATACACATCAAATTGTGTGGCTTGATAAGAATCGGTGTGCTGTGACTTTTGTTCACTTCAAAATCTTTTCTTCAGAAATTAAAACATGGTACTTATAGCACCACTATGTGCTCATTATTATGTGTTTTATGTTTTTGTTTTTATGTATTTGCAGTTTGTGATATAGGCCAAGGCCAGCCATAAAAATCAGTCAAAAATCAGTCATACAGAAGTTATCTCATGACACACTCCATATAGATCAGGTCTAGACCGTACTCTGCCATCTGCCAAAATCAGCTGGGTTTAAAGACGGAGAAAGACAAAGTACAGCAAAGATCTCTGATCTCAGTGTAGCCACGATCCACAAGAACCTGAGAGGTGAAAAAGCAGAAAAACTCTGGGGAAGAAGCTAAGTTAGTACCATGCATTGATGGGACATGGATGTATACAGCTGGAGTGGAAGAAAAGAAGAGAAGTGCATCATGGGAAGTGCCCTGGCAGTCTAGGCCTATAGCAGCATGGAACAAATGGCTTGCCATTATATCTGTACTCTGTGCAGAGGTTCTGATGCCATCTGATCTTCACTGAGCTGAGAAATGTTATATCTCGTAATCAGTTACATGGATTTGATACTTTTCAGTTTGCACGATCTAGGGTCATGATTCAGTTGATACTGAATGGTTGATGATTGATTCATTTGGCATGACTTATTACAACAAATATAAATCTGGAAACATTTCACACACAAAAAAATTGGACGGTTTGAAACCTGAAACCAACATAAAGGACCTCTGCTGTGTGTGTGTTCATGAGGGACAGAAGTAACCAATTACAACTACTCACCTTCCTGTAATTCAGTCTTTCTATACAGTAATTGTACTCTTGCTCAGTATGCAGTATGTAATTGACATAATCAGGTAGGTGTACAATTTGAATTATAAACATCAGGTTATAAATCACCAGTGACACAAATATTGGTCTTGGCACCTTGGCACAGGAGTCAGGACACTAGTTTTTCTTAGTGAAGGTGTTTTAACTTATTTTATATATTTGCTTCTTTTAAAAAAAAATAATGTTAGAATAGATCAAACAGTTTCTAATGCTGACTTGGATTTTGTGCATTCGTTTATTTAAAATGTGCTGAGCCCTTTCAAGCACTGTACACCAGTGAGTATTTCCAGCAGCAGGATGTATGTGGGATCAACTACACTGATGATAATAAATTGATGAATAATAAATAAATATATATATTTTTTAAACTTTGGATTATTTTAGTCATTTAGTCTGAAAATACAATACATGGTGGGGTCATCAACCAGGTCATTAACCAAATGTATTTTTCATTTGACTGTTAGGAATAGGTGTTGTTTCAATTCTTTGGTATTTAGCTTTGCAGACAGTTTGTGGGTTTTCTACACTTGGATTCAACCTGCTTTTGACTCGTCCTTAAAAAGACCTTTCAGAGTAAAACCTACTGAACAAAATGAAATGTCACTAATCGAATTCTTTGAGCTGTGGCTGTCTGAGATTATAAATGAAAGTTTTTGAAGTTTTCTAAGAGTTCACTGTTGAAAGTCAACTGTTCTGTGGTTATTTTACTGCATCTCAGTCAGTTCTTTCATGCAGACCAATACAGGGTCTTTGTGTGTCCAACATTTTAAAAAGTGTCATCTCTTAAAAAGTTTCTATGAAGCAGCAGCTCTCATTGGATATGCTATCGTCTCTGATGTGTAAGATGATTTTCTCTTTTGTTGGCTGCTGTATAGAGACAGGTTTAAGTGCCTTGGTGGAACTCCAATTCACCCCCATGTTCAGCACTCTCCCATGGCCTCTTCTCCATTTCCAGTGCCCAGAAAAAAACATGTCATTGTGAACCCTGACCCCACCCTGATCCACATCCACTCTCCATCAGGAAGCCAAACACATGCCTGAACAATTAACTCCTGCACTGCCATCAATTTAGCCCAGAGGGAAGAAAAGATTGAGTCACCCAGGTTCAGGCAAAAAAGAAATGGGTAAAAACACGAGGATAAAAGGGTTTTCTTGAGAAAGAGAGAGAAAAAAACATGTTTTTCAGTCCCTGCAAAGTAACTGTCACTGGAGTGACAAGAAGACACTATTGAGAGCCTCCGTTCATTCAGCCGGTTTGTCTGAACTGTTCAACAAACAATTACAGGGAGTCATGGGGGTTATGTTTATCTTAAGACCAGGCCTGCGAGGAGCTGCCTTAAAAGCCATGGTGAATTTAATAGGCAAGTACATCTGCTTCATAAAGTTGTGATGTTGGGTCTCAGTATTGATTCCTGTTCAACGCAGCAGTTGATGGTCAGCAGGAGGCTCATGACCCACTGTCTGTTCAAGTTACACTGAAGCAGTTCCTTCTCTCTACTGGGATTACACAGATATATTCAGTTATATTGGCCTTGTATTAAAAATAAGACCAGTTATAACCACCCACCAGGTGTGAAAGATGTAACCTTACATTAAGAACCTCAATCAATCAATCAATCAATCAATCAACCAAATCATCAATTACTGTGGTCCTGCTCTCTGGAACAAACTGCCTGCTAACATGTGATCCATCTATGTCCACATGTAGGAGCAGGTTGAATACCCGGCAGATGTATGATTAGCGTGATTAGTTTGTGTGTGTGTGTATGTGTGTGTGTATTTTGAAAAACATCACAGTATATAAACATGACTCACTATGATTCACATCAAATTATTTATGCAGCAGTAGTGGTGATGTACAGTAAGCTATACTGTTAGGCTAATCAGCTAATAGTAACAGCGTAAGCAACATTGCCAGTAGTTTTGCTACAATGAGTGCGAGCAAGAAAACTCAATTTCAGACCAACCTGAGAAAGAATTAAAATGATAGCAGAAGAAGGTGAAGTGAGCACTCTTCGTCAGGTCTATTTGGATCCAGTGACTTTGGTAGTGCAGAGCTGAACGTGACATGTCTGAAATGTCCTAACTACTCAGTGTACAAAGAAGCTCTTTGGGTTTAGGTAAGAACAGGGTTATCCCTGACTAAAGGTTTATCTTTCTTCATTCAACAGTTTATTTACTCGTGGCTAATCAGGTTTACAGCTCATAGCACAGCAGGTGTACACAGATATTTGTAGATAGAGCTAATAATGATACCAACCAAACATACAGCCCACATCAACTCCAGCTCTTCTGTCTGCCTCTCTTTCTGTCTCCCCCAACCCCCACCATCTCCACCCCACTACACACCCACTCTCTGCCCCCCTTGACCCTCACCCCCACCACCTGCCAATTAATGCCAATCAGGCCAGCGGTGGGCTGATGTGATGGGAGGGTTTGGGACTGGGACCACCTGGCTATCGCTCACAGCTGGCCTCGCCTCCCTACCTGTCAGGACTAGACCTCTCACAACACCCCGTGTTGTACACCACAGAGGAACTAGAAGGTTGCAAACCTGCGTTCGCTATGGTTTATTAATGTCGAGACACACTTTTTTACTCAATATGTCTGTGTTATCTTTTTATTTATTCTTTTTATTTTATTTATTCATGCAATCTTTATCTATGCTTTTAACTTTGTTTTATTCAGTGTTTTGAAGTGGTTTTGTAGTTTTTGTGCATGTAGATTGGACTTTCTAACTGCCCCTGAATGCACCACATGCTGATTTTTGGACAACTAGTGTTTGGTGTGTGGAAGCATCCACATGCTACAGAAGAGAGATGGAAGCTGAAGCAGATGAACGCACAAACAAAGGCAGACAGAGGAGTGTGGGCCCGGTCGGGGCCCTAATCCGGAGCCAGAGCCAGATATGGCACTCCCCTGAAGCGTGGTTGACCCACTGGCATTGGGGCAAAGCAAGGGGCTGACGGCGGCTGGAGCAGGTAGCGGACGGCGGTAGCTGAAGGCAGCAGGAGCGACTGAGGGGAGTATCCCAGTCACCGCCACATTCGAGGGACAAAACTAGAGGGACCCAGTCTTGACTGAGTGTAACAAGAAAGATTCATTAAAAACGAGAAAAACGTGCATGAATACACACAGGTGAGTTTAAACTCTTTTTTCCTATTCTTCAATCAAAAAAAGAAAAATATCCAATGTAGGAGGAGGAAGAGTTCCTACCACATTCTGTGGATGGTTGCTTTGATTAAATCTTAATCCCAGTTTTGGGATTCATGGGTTGCTCACCATTTAGATTTATGGGCACTGGATTTTCTGATTCCACTAATCAAACTGGCACCACTTAGAACTATATGGTTCATTATAAAGATAAACAGGTGGAGCTGATTCTCCAGTTGGGTCACATTAACAGTTGCAGTAGAAAGGCACACAACAGGAGGAGGATGTCATTTAAAAATATGGTATTATGGTTGTTTCATGTATTTATTTTAAGAATGTTACAAGCTCCTCATACATAGATCCCTGGCCTCCTGGAGTTTTGAGTCACATGTTCCATATACATTTTGATTCATTTGCTGAATCTTTTTCTATTGCACTTTGTCACATTTAGCTTCTATTGATATGCTGAATTTTCCACCTCAGCAAAAAGAATGCATTCTATTTTTTATTTGTGATGTTGTAAAATTTTTCTTATTGCCAACAAATCTAGTGAAGGTCCAAAACTATCAAGCTTCTTCCGCCTCTTCCTGGGAGCCCCATCCATCCATCTATGCATCCATCTACAGTAGTAGCAACTCAAAAGTTCCCGTTCAAGCTGAAAGCCAGCTGAATGGCAGCCGTCTTCCAGCTGACTTCCAGCCAACTGCCTGCCAAGTTCTGTGGCCGGAGTGACCCCCCTCCTTCTCCTGGGCGTGTCTATTTTTTACTGTAACTCCACCCATTCATGTAATTACAGGGTATGACCAGGAGATGGCGCTTCTCTCACAGAACTTTTTTACAGTTGTTTTACCTGGAGATGACGTAGCTTACACACCTCATTAGCATTCTCGTTGCTCAACCTTTTGTTTGCGCTTACAGTAATGGGCTTTTTGGTCTCCCAGTGTCACAGATCACAGAGCGGAAAATGCACTTGGTTTGACTACTGCATACTATACAGTAGCCTTGTGATTTGAGCGTGTTCATGAATTGAGATGAAATTTAAGGTGTTTATATCTAACATGTCAGCATTCACCAAATCAACAACATCTGTTCTGTCTTTACTCGTGGTGGGCCGTTATCGGCGTTAACATGAGACTCTTATCGGGCGATAAAAAAATATCACCGTTAATCTATTCTCAAAGCTGTTCCAGCCTTTCAGGTCACTTTTTAACTTTTTGACTTTTTTCTCTTTTGTTCGTTTTTGTTTTCTTCACTGTAACTCTGTGGAGTCTAGCAGAGTCTCTAGCAATTTAGAGAGTTTTGTGCTTTTGTCGTGTTTTTGTCGTGGTTTTTCTTGGTGTTGTTTTTTAAATGCCGCTTCCACCTGGACAGCTGCCTTTGTTTACTCCGGGGAACAGCTGATCACGCTAATGCCGGCCGGCATTGGCGCAATAAGCTGTTTGATTGGCGCATTAATCTATGGCCACCACTAGTCTTTACATAATTACAGGAGCGTCTCTTCTCTTGTGCTTGCGCACTCTCTCTCGCTTATCTGCATGTAAACTGCAAACTAACCCTTAAAAAAGTTACGGGGCTGCCAGGCCTGTGTGTCAGACCTGCCGATACAAGCGAGAGGTTTTTTTAATTAACAGTTTATTTGGAGGGGAGGGCTTGTTGTTGTTATGCGCAACATAGAGCTGCAGAGACGAGCGTTTTGGAAGCCCTTTGTTATGCAGGTATTTACTGTAGTGCACGCTTTAGACCAGGCAAACCATACAAACCTCAAACCTTGATGGTTTCGTAAGCTTATATTGCAAACTTTATTAAAACCAAAAATACTTGACTTATTTCATACTTGATTCGCCCGTAATTCTTTCCATTTACGCTTTACGCCATTTAGCCTATGGTCACTGTTTACCAAATCAACAACATCTAGGCTATTCTGTCCTCACTGTACATAATTACTGAAGCTCTCTCTCTCTCTCTCTCTCTCTCTCTCTCTCTCTCTCTCCCCTAATCTGCATGTAGTGAAAGCCACAGCTGGACATCAGTATCCATCATACTGTACAGTATACTGTACTATCAATATGGCCACTATGGGGTTCAGAGGAATACTAATGTGTTTCATACTGCAGGCTTCAGAAAGCATCAAACATATAACTAAAAAACAGTTACGGGGTGGTTGGTAGCGTGGTGGGTTCTGCAGGCGCCCCGTGTGTAGAGGCTACAGTCCTCGCTGCAGCCGGCCCCGGTTTGAATCCCACATCGGATGGCCTTTTACTGTGTGTCATTCCCCGTCTCTCTGCCCCCTGCTTCCTGTCTATCTTCAACTGTCATATCCATAAAAGGCCTAAAAAATATACTTAAAAACAGACGTTACGAGCGGAGTTTTCTTTAATAACAAGTTTATGTTGGCATGTTGTTGTTGTGTGTGACATAGAGTTTAAACTTTTTTTCCCCCATCAACTGATCCGCTGATCAGCTGATCGGCTCACCCCAGCGTATCTGTTCAGATGTGTCTTAGTTTAGACAGTCTACGCGGTGAGAGCAGAACATCACTGCTCCTCCCCGTGGACAAATGAGGCATTGCAGCTGGTTTTCACACAGACTGCTTAGGGGCGTTTCCAGTTGGGGACTCACTGACTACGTCATCGCGGGGGATTACATTACCGTCACAGACCTGTGAAGGACCAGTCAAGGACCAGCCAAAACCCAGTCACGGCCCCGTCATGGAAACACGGGAACTTTTGAGTTGCTACATCTGTATTCTCTTCCGCTTATCCGGGTTTGGTCGCAGTGGCAGTGGGTTTAGTAGGGCACTCCAGACACCCTTCTCCCAAGCAACACATTTGTTTCTTGGGCCCATCTAGCCTGCTTGACATTCACAGGCTAGATGGGCTGGGTCTGTCCCAGGATCCCAGTTGGAAGTGCCTAGGGGGCATTCTAATCAGATGCCTAAACCACCTCAGCTGGCTCCTTTCGATATGAAGGAGCAGCGGCTCTATTCCAAGCTCCCCTCGGATTTCCAAGTTTTTACCCAATCTCTAAGGCTGAGCCTGGTCACCCGGTGGAGGAAGCTCTTTTTGGCCGCTTGTATCTGCAATCTTATTTTTTCGGTCACTACCCAAAGCTCATGACCATAGTTGAGGATTGGAATGTAGATGGACTGGAAGATCTCCCCACAACAGTCCGCTACAACGCCGGCAGTACTGCAGATGCTGCATCAAACTGCCGGTCCATCTCACGCTCCATTTTCTCAGAACTCATGAACAAGACCCGGAGATTCTTGAAATCCTTCGCTTGGGGTAGCAACTCACTCCCAATGGTTGGGAGGTTCTGACCAATTGTCGATTCCCATTGTCCCATTGTAAGTAACAGTTTTCAAGTCTTTAAATTCATGTCTAGAATCTCATTAAAAGCGAATCTATATTACAGTCCAAAGTACAGACTCTTCTTATATCTAGATATAGATTTATTGCCGTTTTCTAGCAGAGAACCATGGCCCTTAGACTTGGAGGTGCTGACTCTCATCCCAGCTGCTTCACTCTCGGCTGCAAATTGTCCCAGTAAGTGTTGATCACAGTCCACATCATCTGCAAACAGCAGGGATGCAATCCTGAGGTTCCCAAACCATACATCCTTCTCACATACAGGATTTATCATGATCCGCTCCTGGTTTTTCATTCCTCCTGCCAGTACTTTTCCACTCACCTGCTGGCCACTCCCACCTAATCAGTGCAACCACCTTCACCTTCCACTCTGTCTCTGGCAGATTGTCTTCAGCAGCATGCTAAGCTCTCGCGCGTTATCTTCGGATTGCTTCCCCCGGTTTTGACCCTGCCTATCCCTGCTCTGGTAACTTGACCAGCCTTCCATCCCTGACTCCTCTGCCTGCTTGCCCCTTGTCTGTCTCCTGTTTGCTTGGATTCCCTCCCCAGAGGTTTCTGCTGGAGAGTTGGACTATCTTGGCTAGCTCTGTTGGAGACTATTTTCTAGTACCTGCTGTGGATTTTTGCGACCCTGTTTGGCCAATAAACTGTGTTGAACTGTTCCAACACTGGTCTCAGTTTGTGCTGTTCTTGGGTCCAACCTCACACCCATTACAGTACAATCTGTCCAGAAATGGACCCAGCTCAGATTGACGACCGGATGTCCCGGATGGAGGACTTGCTAAACCAGTTGATCGCAGCTTCTGCGGCTTCCACGACAGAGAATCAGCAGGGCCTGGCACAAGTGCGGCAGGAAATGGCAAACACCTGCATCCAGCCTCTGGAGCAATCACCGGCTTCACTGGGAGCCAGATCTTCATCACTGACAGACGCTGCTGCTCTGCCACCTGTCTCGGCAGGAGTCAGTGCTCCTCTCTCTTCGCCCTGTGAGCCTAATGTGGGACGTCTGGGGACAAACGCTGGACGAGAGTTTTTGGATCTTGTCCAGGGTAGCCGCTCAGTCACGGACTATACCATAGACTTTCGCACCCGGGCCCCCATGTGTGACTGGAACCCTGCCGCTCTCCGTGATGTCTTTATGCAGGGGTTGGCTGGGTACATTAAAGATGAACTGGTAGCTTATTAACTGCCGTCTACACTGGAGGGTCTAATTGAGCTCACCACCCTTCTTGACCTGCGCATCCAGGCTCGCAGGAGGGAGAGACGCTTGGAGTTCCAGTCACGGTCCATCCGGCCACACAGTTTCCCTCACTCCAAGACTAGCTCCAGCCTCCTCCTCATTAGCCTCAACCGCTCCTGTAAGTGTGGAAGTTCCAGAGCCAATGCAGCTGGGTCATACCCACCTCTCACCTGAAGAGAGGGAGAGAAGGCAGAGACTGAACTCCCTGTACAGATTGTAAAGCCCTCTGAGGCAAATGTACTTTGTGACTTTGGGCTATACAAATAAAATTGATTTGATTTGATTTGATTTGAACCTTTGTATGTACTGTGGTCAGACAGGACACTTTGTCAGCCGGTATCTAGTAAAAGCCAGAGTTCACCAGTGAACAGAGGCCTACTGGTGAGCTCCATCATTGGTCCTGTCTCCCCTAAAAGATGCAGCGTCACCGGTGAGTTTCTGCTGCCTGCTGGCTCCTACTCCATCAACTGGACTTCATCCAGAGAAACTGCCATCACCCATCTCAGCCAGCGCCCTGGATAGACATGTGCTGGAGAGGGTGACGTCCAAAACCAACCCTGCGTGCATGCTCCTGCCGGGGGGCCACAGTGAGACCATCCAGTTTCTGAGGTACCCCTGGCTTTGGCTGCACATTCCCAACATTGATTAGACAACCTGCTTTGTCCGGGAGTGGGGAAAGACCTGCCAGCAGACCTGCCTCAGGACGCCGTCAGTGTCACCAGCTTCTCCTGTTCCAGCCCAAAATTTCACCGGAGTTGCAGCAGTTTACCATGACCTGAAAGAGGTCTTCAACAAGGCTAAGGCCACCTCCCTGCCACCTCATCGCCCCTATGACTGTGCCATAGACCTACTCCCTGGCACTTTTTCCCCCAAGGTACGATTGTACTCTCTCTCTGTCCCTGAGAGAAAGGCCATGGAGGAGTACATACAAGACTCCTTAGTAGCGGAGATCATCTACGTCAAGGCGGAGAAATGTAAATTTCATGTACCATCTGTCTCCTTCTTGGGGTACATCATTGCCACGGTCTGCTTACAGATGGACCCCGCTAAGATTTCTGCTGTTACCTCCTGGCCAGTCCCAGAGACACGCAAACAACTGCAGTGTTTTCTGGGGTTTGCCAATTTCTACCATTGCCTCTCCCCTCTCGGCCCTCACCTCATCCAAGACCTCCTTCTGCTGGACTGACGAAGCACAAAGTGCCTTCGACACCCTCAAGACTTGCTTCTCCATCCTCCAAATTCTCATACCTGAGTGCCAGTTTATGGTGGAAGTGGATGCATCCAGTGTGGGGGGCGATTCTTTTTCAGCGATCCACCGTCGACCAGAAGGTCCACCCCTGCGCCTTTTTCTCTCGCCGTCTAACTCCTGCTAAGAGAAATTATGATATTGTTAACAGGGAGCTTCTGCCAGTGAAACTGGCCTTGGAGGAGTGCTGCCACTGGTTAAAAGGAGCCAAGCTGGTCACTGTTCTTTGACAGGTTCAATTTTACACTGTCCTGTTGGCCCGGGTCTCATAACATCAAGCTACTGTGGTCATTTTATCATTCATTGTGATTCATTGTCATTTTGTCAGTCATTGTAATTGTACAATATGTTTGTGTTGATCTGTTCTGTACACGTGACATCCATTGCACGTCTGTCCGTAGTGGGAGAGGGATCCCTCCTCTGTGGCTCTTCCTGAGGTTTCTTCCACCCTTTTTCCCTGTTAAAGGTTTTTTGTGGGCAAGTTTTTCCTCACTCGAACCGAGGGTCTAAGGTCAGAGGGTGTCACTCCCTGTACAGATTGTAAAGCCCTCTGAGGCAAATGTACTTTGTGACTTTGGGCTATAAAAATAAAATTGATTTGATTTGATTTGATTTGATTCATCTGTGATTAGGTGTGCAGGGTGTGCTACAACTTCAGTGGTGCCAAAACAGCCAGAGCCTGCACCAGTACCTGTCATAGTGGAAAATGACTCTGCAATGGAGAGTCTTAAAAAGGAGCTTCAGGGGCTTAAAAGTGATGTTGCCCGCCTGCTTTCTGCCTCTGTAGCCACATCAAAAAGTTCACCACAGCATGCAGCCCAGAAACATGCCCAGAAAGCTGTGGGAAAATATACACATGGAAAGGAGAGAGCTCCTAAACCTCTGTACAGTGCTGATGTCTTTTGCTACAGGTGTGGTGAAGATGGTCACTTCCAGCGCGAGTGTGAAAACCCAGAAAATCTCAGGAAAGTGAATAAGCGTCTCCTGAAAACAAAACAGCCGATGGGAAACTTCCCAGGGGCTCAGTAGAGGAACGGCCTGATGCCCTGGAGGGAACACGTTCCACAAAGTGTGACACGCTAAAACAAAGCAAGGCTAATCTGCCAGAGGGTCTAGTTCAGTGTTTCTCAAACTTTTTCAGACCAAGGACCACTTTGTCAAAAAAAAAAATTTCAGGGACCACCTTACCCCCTAATTCAGACTGCATCTGGTCGTTTGACCATGAACTAATTTTCCCCGTCTCTTAATGGGAGGAATGGTGCTGATGCATATTTTGCATCACTGACTGTATGTCTGGTTCTAAACTGGACAGTCGTAATCTCATACTGGGGGCCACATTGATCTGGTTGCGCTGCTTTGTTTTCAAACTAACTAGCGCTGAAAATGCAACTTCACACTTGTAGGTGGTTGAAAACGGCATTAGGATTTTCAAAGCTGACTGCGCAAGTTCAGGGTGCTCAGGCTGGATGTATATCCAGAAGTCGGTCAAGGATTTTTCTCGAAATGCCATCTTCAATGATCCATCAGACGCAATGTCCACAAGGCTGTCTGTCTCTCTTGCAGACAACTTTGAACTGACGAGCTCAGTTCGAGCTCAGTTTGTCTCCAAAGGGATTTCTGATCCACTCCAAGTCCACGTCCAATTCTGGGAAGTATCTTTCCAAATGCGTGTGAAGGCCACGCAGGTGCTCCTTAAAAGCAGCGATGGTATCATTGCCCAGGACCTCGTCAGCTGTGAGGAGAAAGTCGGCCAAAGTAGGGAAATTGTCAAATTCTAGGCGATCGAGGCGAGTGCACCACAAATCCATCTTAATGCGTGCTGCTTTAATTTTGTCCTGCACTGTAAAGATCGTGACTGTTTCCCCTTGAAGTGCTAAATTAAGTGAGTTGAGGAAGCTGAAAATATCAGCAAGGTATGACAACGTTGCAAGCCATTGGAAGTCATGCATTCTGTCATAAAGTTCATCAGTCTGATGCATGAATAGTTTAACCTCGTCGCGCAGCTCAAAAAGACGGGTCAGAACTTTGCCACGAGACAGCCAACGAACTTCTGTGTGGAAAAGAAGTTTCGTGTGTTCGCTGCCCATCTCATCGCACAGAACCTTAAAAATGCGTGTGTTCAGCGATTTGCCCTTAATCATGTTGACAATTTTAACAGCCTCGTCCAAGACCGTTTTTAGACAGTGTGGCATTTTCTTCACTGCCAGCTGCTCTCGGTGGATACAACAGTGCGTTGCTGTGGCCAATGGGGCGACTGCGCGTACGCGCGTAACCAGGCCTTTGTGTTTTGCGGTCATCGCAGTTGCCCCGTCAGTGCAAATACCGACACACCTATTCCAATCAAGGCCACTCTGGCCAATGAAGGTATTTAGAGAATCAAAAATCGCCTCTCCTGTTGTGTTTGTCGGGAGAGAATGACAAAAAAGAAAATCATCATGTACAGCGCCATTATATATATATCTCCCGTAGCACAAAAGGTTTGCCTCACTGCCAATGTCCGTGGACTCGTCCAGCTGTAGTGAAAACATCGAGCTCTGCTGGAGGCGTGATATCAGCTGATTTTGGACATTTTCGGCCATGGCTAATACGCGCCGCTGAACAGTGTCATTGGACAGAGGTATTTTGTCAAGTTCATTACTTGCATTGTCTCCCAGCATTATATTTGCCATTATTTTCGCAGACGGCTTAACTAAAGTCTCGCCTATTGAGTAAGGTTTGCCAGCTTTTGCGATCAATTGAGAGACTCTGAAGGAGGCTTCTGTAGCCTTTGCATTTTCTCCAGGGACAAAATACTGTGCGGCGTCCTTTTGCATGTGAGACTTTAGTTCCTCGCATTTCCTCTCAAAAAATGCCAACGGTTTGCTAATGTAATCTTTGTGCTTTGTCTCTAAGTGCCGCTTCAGTTTAGCTGGCTTCATTGCTTCATTGGCCAAGATATCGTAGCACAGGACACAGTGTGGATTCGGATCCTCAGAATCTCCAGTCCAGAAAAATCCGAATTTTAAGTATTCATCATGGTATTTCCTTTTAACTTTTGCAGACGACTTCCCAGCATGTTGAGTTTTTTTTGGTGGAGCTGGGCCTACCTCTTGTTGCAGGCAGTGTTGTGATTGGGACTCGTTGCTAGCATCTCCCGACTCCTTTCTTTGCATGTCGGTATCATCATTTGCCTTTCTTTTAACTGACCCCGTCTTCAGCCACCTATCCATCATTGTTTCCCATCCTCTCCGTGCCTTGTTTTAGTTAAAGTTCACAGCTTTTGCTGCTCTTTTCCTTGCTTTCTTTTCCTTACTTACTGACGTGACAGCGGAATGATTTTGTCTATAGGAGACGCCGTGGTTGCTTAGGCAACAATTTGGGCACTGCTAATTCAGATTTATCTTCATATATCCATTATACATATTTTAAAAAAAATATTTGTCTGCATTTTTGTTCAGAGAACAAATTCGCTTTACACTTCAAATAATGTTAGGTAGGACTCCACAAACTTGTGTGGGAAATTCGAATATTTTAAGAGATCCCCTCACGAACCACTTGAGGTCACGGACCACACTTTGAGTAACACTGGTCTAGTTGGACCGAGCTCTATTGTCTCTGTACAAATTGAGGGCATTTATGCCAAAGCTTTGCTTGATAGCGGGTCCCAAGTTACCCTGCTGTACCGCTCCTTTTATGACAAGTATCTGAAGCACCTACCTTTAACCCCTATCGAGTGCCTGGAGACATAGTTGGAGTAGCTGAGACCATAGAAACACTTGTGCTTGTGTGTCCAGATCCGGCCATGAAAGATGAGGTTTCCATTGTGGTTGGCACAAACACCTCTACAGTTTGGAGACTATTCCATTCCTGCAAAGCACAAAACGAAGACAATTTCCTACATGCCCTCTCTGTTCATCCGGTAATAAAAGAGGCTTATGCGAAGTTTCAGGAAACACCAGATGACACAGCTGACCCAAAAAGAGGAACAGTCTGGTTCAATCGAGACAAACCGTTTGTGTTGCTACCAGGTGGGGTTGCAAAAGTTGTAGGCATTCCAAAGTTTCCTGGCAGTCCTTCTGGTCAAGCTATTCTCATAGACCGTCCAGAGGATGGTTTCTTCCCTGAAGAACTTCTGGTGATGCCGGTGGTTGAAAAACCAGATGCTGTCCATTGTCGTCGCATCACAGTCACTCTGAGAAATGTGTCAAATCATCAGGTGACATTGAAACGTAACATGCAAATTGCTCACCTGTATCCGGTGGATGTAATAAATTCAGTCCCTGAAAAGGAAGCGTCCAAGCCGCCCACATCTCAACTGTCTCCCTCCTCTTTTAACTTTGCTGATTCTCCTGTGCCTCCTGAGTGGAAGGAGAGGCTGTGTCAAAAAATAATGGAGAGGAGTTTGATGTGGGTTGTGCAAAGAGCACACAACACAGCATTCGAGTGACAGATGACAAACCATTCAGAGAACGCTACAGACGCTTACCTCCCAGTGATTTGGAAGATGTGAGGAAACACCTGAATGATCTGTAGGAAGCTGGAATCATTTCAGAATCCAGAAGCCCCTATGTGTCCCCTGTCATTGTGGTTCGCAAGAAAAATGGAACCATACGAATGTGTGTGGACTATAGGACGTTAAACAGGAGGACAATTCCTGATCAATACACAGTCCCTCGTGTGGAGGATGCACTGACCTGCCTGAGTGGTAGCAAATGGTTCAGCGTGCTTGATCTCAGAAACGGCTACTATCAGATCCCTTTAAGTGCTGCTGACAAAGAAAAGACAGCCTTCACCTGTCCAGCAGGATTCCCTCCCAGGATTGTTGAAAGGACTGTTGGTGATATGAACCTACTGGAAGTGCTGGTGTACCTCGATGATGTGATCGTTTTTGGGAGAACCTTGGAGGAACATGAGCAGCGCCTTCTTAAAGTGCTCGACAGATTGAAGGAGGAAGGACTAAAATTATCCTTGGATAAATGTCAGTTCTGCTGCCCCTCTGTAACCTATTCTTGGTCATGTTGTTACTGGCAATGGCATTGCTACAGATCCTTCAAAGATTGAAGCTGTGAAATCGTGGCCACGCCCAGAGAACATCACTGCTCTTCGTTCTTTCCTTGGTTTCTGTGGCTATTACAGACGGTTTGTAAAAGATTTCTCCAAAGTCTGTTATCCACTCAGTCAGCTACTACAGGGCTGTATTGTGGCTGGAGGGCAAGGGAGAAAGACTAGAGTCAAAAAGGATGCCAAAGAGAAAGGAAACTCAACGTATGAATTCAGTCTGAAATATCACCCTGGAAAACAGAACATTGATGCAGATGCATTGTCACAGCAATGTTTCTGGTGAGGAGACATCCATGCCTGCCTCCGCCGTCCAAGCTGTCTGTCATATGTCATCAGTCCGACTACCGCATGACCACCGTTGCAGAGCTGTTGATCTCCTGGGCTCATCCAAACATGCAGTACCTAGAGCCTATTGTAACTTGTCTTCTTTGAGCACACAGCCATTGCCCAAAATGACTTCAGCAGAAATCTCACATTCTCAGCAGATAGATTCATGCATTGGAGAAGTGTGGCATGCTGTTGTTCAAAACTCTGCTGACCGGGCTAACAAAGGAAAACATCCTGATGTGTCATTGTTGCTAAAAGAGTGGGAAAAATTAAAGGTCAAAGACACTGTATTGTACCGAATAAGTAGGCCACCTAACAAACCAATTCGCCAGCAACTGTTACTTCCACAAGAGTTCAGAGAGACTGTTCTCAAATCCTTGCATGACCAGTCGGGCCACCTCGGGTTTGACAAGACCTATGGCCTGATACGAGAGAGATTTTACTGGCCTCGTATGAAAACACATGTGGAAAAGTACTGTAAAAATGTTCCCAGGTGTATTCAGAGGAAAACGCTGCCTAAAAGAGTAGCAGAGTTGTCACATCTTAACAGTGAGGGACCCATGGATCTCATCTGTATGGATTTTCTGACGATTGAGCCTGACTCCAGAAATGTGTAGTCACAGATCACTACACACGCTATGCACAAGCGTTTGCAACTAAGGATCAAAAGGCATCAACAGTCGCTAAGGTCATGTGGGAACAGTATTTTGTCCACTATGGTCTACCAAAATGAGTGCACTCGGATCAAGGCCGGGATTTTGAGAGTCGGCTCATTCATGAACTGTTGAGTATGCTTGGCATAAAGAAATCAAGAATGACACCCTACCACCCTCAGGGCGATCCACAGCCTGAGCGGTTCAATAGAACTCTTCTCGACATGCTAGGTACTCTTAATGTGCAGGACAAAAGTAAATGGAGTAGACACATCAGTCATCTTGTACATGCGTACAATTGCATGTTGAATGAGTCAACGGGCCACTCGCCATATTATCTAATGTTCGGCCGAGAAGCCAGGCTGCCAGTAGATGTTGCATTTGGAGTCTCAAGTGATGGTACCTCCACCAAATCCTATTTGAGGTATGTTAAAAACATGAAACGAGAGCTACAAGCTGCCTACCAGCTGGCTGAGAGTATGGCAAACAAAAAAAATGAAGGAAACAAGCAACGCTATGATCAGAGAGTTCGTTTCTGTCCATTAGTCTCTGGTGACAGGGTTTTGATCCGAAACCTTGGGCTACAAGGAAAACACAAGCTAGCTGACCGCTGGAAAGCTACTCCATATGTTGTGGAGAGTCAACTACCTGGTTTACCTGTCTTCAAGTTGAAGTTAGAGAATGGACAGGGCCCTGACAAAGTACTGCACCGAAATCACATTCTGCCCATTGGACAGGAGGTACAAATGAAGCTCGAAACGAACAAAGATGCGCTCAAACCTAAAAGGAGAGCCAGCAAACGGCTCAAAACAAAGAGAACTGAAAACTGTAGTATTTCTGGTTTACCAGCTCCTGAGCATGATGACAAGATGAAGTCTCCGTCTGACTCAGAAGATGATGAAATGGGTGTATGGTATGATTATCATTCACCACCAGAGACAAAGGAACCAGAACCTCAGAGAATTAATCAATCAGAACCTTTCAGTCTGAACTTGGATCTAGCTATACCTACAAGTAACTCAGAGATGGAAGAGGCTACAGCTGAGGAGCCTGCAGCAGCTGCTGAGGATGAACTTTTACAAAATGAGACTGCTGAAAGGACTGTTGAAGCCGAGAGAGACACTGAGACACAAATGATAGGTGAAACAACTGAGAGTCAAGACAGTATAGCAGAGACCTCAGGCGGGACAAAACGACCTGAGAGACTAAGAAGGGTCCCCACCAGACTAACCTATGACTCGTTAGGGAGCCCAACGTCTGTTGCAGTTAGTACCCGTACTGCCTCCCTAGTTAGGGTTTATGACACAAAAGATGGTTTATCCTTATCTCCTCTTAAGAGATACAAAAGCACTTTTTATAAGTGGATAGGTTAAAAGAAGAATGTGTATTCATTTCATAACATGATGATGTGATTTATATTATACGTGTCATGAGGACATGACCATTTTGGTGGGGGGAGAGTGTAGTGCCCTGCTACAAATGATAACGTTTTGTTCTTTGTAAACGTGTTTCAAGTTGCTGCTGTTGTTAAGTAAGCTTCACTTATATGGAGAAAGTTGTATTTTTACTTTATTTAATCTGTTATTAGCAAATCCGTGCCTGTCAAAGATGAGGGTCACCTACCTATCGGATTTTGAGAAGGGGGTGGGACTAACAAAACGAGAGGGAAACGCTAAGGTTAGTAACAAGAGACACGAGGGGAGGAAAAAATAGCAACGCGACGAAAGAGTTAGTTGTGTTAAGTTACAGATGTTGTGGAAACTTAAAACCGGAGTTAGCTTAGTCCCCGCTAGCTGGAAGGAAAAGGAGTGTGTGTGGGAGAATAATATGCGCCGAGTTTTCTGAGTGAGTATGGACATTACGTGAACTAATGACAGTATGAACAGTGTATGGGAATGAATAGTGAGTTTATTAGTGTTGTGAATTTCTACATAGTGTGCCTCAAGCCTACACGCCGCCCGCCTGCCTGCCGCCACGCATGCTGCTGCTGTAGAGGGTGCTCAGGACTTCGCTGTCGCTATGGGAACCTGCTGATGCACGGACGTGTCGTCAGGACCAGTTTCTTCATCTCACATCACTTTTCATCATTGAACAGACGGTTTGATAACAACTGACTAGCTGTGTTTCTGAATCTCCAAGGATCAGTGAGTACTGAGGAACACGTTTTCACAAGGATTCAATTGAGCTCCAACATGCACGCCAACACATGGTACCATAACTGAGTTTACTAAACCCTGGGTATTATTATTTTAATTTTATTTGACTTAAAGGGTGATTGCGTTTTTTTGTTAATAAACACCCATGTTGTTGCACAGTATATTTGCAGTCGAAATGTTTATTTATGCTTGATGAATGTGGTGTTGGTAGGGCTATGGTGTGTTACAGGTATGCATGGGAGGTTGTAAGCTCACATAAACAATATAGCTATAAAATCAGCTAACCAGGCCTCTCTGCACTCTAGGCAGGGTCGTATGCTCTAGTTAAAGTAGATATATCCCAATTTCATTATTTTAGTAGACTCCCTCCAATCCGCCTCCCATGCATGAGGTGTTAACAGGTCAAAAGGGGTTCACCATGATTATTCTGTAGCAAAATTGGAGTTGAGTGGGAGGGCTACATAAAGGTTTTCTTTAGGATATGAGTGTGTACTATGTATGTGTCAGGGAGAAAGAGGGAAACCTGTCACATTCCGCTTCACCATGGCCCAGGAGTCTTGGCTGTATGCCTCCATTTTAGTACTCAAGATCCTTCTAGAAATTGCCCCTGATCTCTGTGTTAAATAATGCATCAACAATTTTTTTTGTAATGTAAAAAAGCTGGCTTTTAGCAGTGTTAGTGGGACAGTAATGCCACCTGACAATCGCTCCCCAAAGTCTTGACTGTGGTCTGCAGGAAAAGAGCCAGACTCCTTGTGATTGACAAGGACAAAAAAGAGTAGTCCCACTTCTGTTTTTGAATTGTCAACCGCAGCCATGGGATTTGAGAGCAGAGGATGAAACCGTGACTTTGACTACAAGAAGTAAAGGACTTAAGCATGACAAGTGTGATTACAATATTGAGGAAAGTCATTTAGGGCGCCAAGGTAAGAGACAGTTTCAATAGGACACTCAATTATTTATAACATTGGGGAGAGTGGGTACTTTCAAGGCCAAACAGCTTACAGCCGCTTCAAGGAAGTTGTATTCTCAGATACTTCAGCAACAAAATCTCCACTATTTACAGTTACAATAAAATTATTTCATGGAAGTGGTATGCTACCCAGACCACAGCTATTTGACATGTCACGTCACTGACAGACTGCCATGTTGATTTTGAGCATTATGTCATAGAAGTAACTAATCAATAAAAATTAGGCAGTGATGCAGGCTTAATACGAAACCTATGGACTCTTCTCAATAGCAGGGAGATGTACTTAGTTTTACCCAACATATCAGCTCTAAAATCCAACACATTTTCACCCTGTGTGTTTAATTCAGTAGCTGCTAGAGAGGTGAATACATACATTGCTGCTTCCATTCTTAGCTCTATGATGAGCTCTATAGATCCTATGATCATTATGCTTCATTTAACTAGTTAGAAAATCAAGCATCTTGGGTGGAATGTTCAGTATGGAAATGTGGGACCTGTAGTGTATTCAGGATACACATATCCACACTGTAAACCAAAATGTTGTTCTAATCAAATTGCATACATACAAGCATGTATATTTTAGTGTGAGTATTTTAGTGTAGTGTATGCCTTAATATTCCCTGATGACCTGTTTCACTTTGACTTATGTTGAGAAGTGCAGAGGTGCATGTAGATCATTTAACAGCTGTAGGAATCTAAAGCACATCAAGCCGTCCTGCCTGGATTTTCACAATGTGCTAGCCCATATTGTGGATGAGGTCTGTATCAGAACCGTCCCTGGAGAAAAAGAGTCCATGGCTCTTGGCTCGTCCGTTTGCCTTCATGGTCCAGAGGAGTTCAATATTTTAGGAACTGCTGTATTATTTATTAAGAAATGTAAAATACCAACTTTCACCAACTCAGTGAAATGTTTCAACATCTACAAGAGTGTCACGAAATTTTGTACATGATTCCCAGAACTATCATGATTTTGGTGATCCTTTTCATGAGGTCATAGTTTTAATTGTCTTTAATTTATGACCTGCAAAAAAGTGCCTGAATACTTTGTGTAGTGCTAATTTGTAGTTAGCATGTTTTATCATTCTTTATCTGTTTAAAAATTAAACAAAAACATAATGGAGTTTAAAAGTTACAATTTATTTTTCATTCAATCACTGATCTTTGCCGAGATGACAACATCAGGTTATTGAGTTCACTCAGACTTTTATGTGCAATAAACACATACTTCCAAAAGTGTTTTCTCTTCAACTAAGTTAAGCAGCAGAAAGCACTTCAACACGGTGGAAGTTCTGTAGTTAATTCATGCTACTTTATACTTCGACACCTCTCCATTTCAAATTTCTTGTACCTCATTGATTTAACATCTGTAGCTGTAACTTTGATTTTATAATATATATTCTGCAGTATGGGAAGTTATTGGTCCATACTCTACACTTACCACTGCCTTATAGAGATCTTGCAAAATGTAGTTGCTTTAAGTGAAAGACTGAACTGAAAAATACTCAACTCATGTGGTAAAGGTAAAGGTTTTGTTAGGTTTAGGGAAACATCATGGTTTGGGTTCAGATGTCTATGTTGTTAAATTAGTAAACCTTCATCATCATGGTTATAATAACAACAACAAATATAATAATATATAATATAATAACTGCTGAAACAGCTGATGCTCGTTTCATATATGCAAAGCTATGCTGGAATTTAGTTTTGGTCACCAAGCTTTAAACGTGTTCTGCAATAAAAAAATAACAGCCTAAAAAAGTCTTATAGAATTTATATTTATCACGTTGTTCCAAATAATATGCAAAATGATGTGTGTGGAAAGACAAATATTTTCTGAATAAACACTTTTAGAGAGATGATTCTACACAGTGACTACTTTTGCTTTGTAAAGTATTTTCACATTCTGGTATTTTCTGCCTTTCAGATGTGTGATGAGACAAAAAAATAAAAAAATAAATATATAAATACCCATACATAAATTGAAAAAAAATGATTATGCAGAAAGTCATGCCTCTTTTATTGTTTTTACTATTATTGTATAACTGCTGCGAAACACAAATATGAGATGAAGCTGATATCAGACTTACCATGATTGCCTCCAAGGACACATGCAGGCACAGACTGGTAATTGGAAACACCAGGTCAATTCCAAAATAAAAAGGGTGACTCAACACAGAGCAGCTACAGTCAGAACTGCTTTTAACCTGATGGTATGGTCGGTTGCAGGCATGTTCACACCAACACAACATTCAGTCAGTGCGTGGAGTCTGTGTGGTAAAGTGTGGAAGGAGGAAAAACTGGACAACGCAGGAGGAAGAGAAAAAGGTGGAGCTGAGAGGAAGCACGCTGAAAGTAGAAAGGAGGAAAGTGACGCTAAATGCTGCAAAATTAAAGATATCTTCAAGAAGACATGATGAAACTCTGCTAGCAGGGCCCCCTCAGCACTTCATGATACCACAACCACCATTCCAAAGTTGATTTTATATTTGAATTATTTCAGAGCTACAGACCCTGAATGGTCATCGTGGGAATTTTTTTGCGTCATAAAACTAAAAGATATGGTAAAAAAAAAATTCGACAAAATGGGCACAGTGTACGTGGTCTGTTGCGGAGGGGTGGAGATCGGCCTGGACTGATGTTAAATTCCCAGACTGAAATATTTTCCCAGTCTGGCCCTGGATGCATGACTTCTCTGTCCCTCCCGCACAGATACACATGAGCTTACACACACACACACACACACACACACACACACACACACACACACACACACACATTTAAGTACACTGAAGCCATGCTCAGTGGACTGCAAATGCAGTATGAGCGGATGTGAAAAGTATCACTGGTGTAGTCACATACTTTTACAAAGAGAAGCATCGTGGACAGACATCCATACCAGATGCCGTGTGTGCCCTGGGCTCAGAGGCATCACTGCGAGAGGGAAAAGCTAGTGCGGGGAAATAAGCACCTGTCATGTGCCAACTGAAGTGTTAAGTGCACAAATTGTGGAGGCGAGGGTGATGTTTCCGCAGGGGTGACAGCTCTGGGTCTGGGTGCCATGTCAGGCCCTGGCATATCATGGGGAGCCCCCCTCCCCCTTCCCTCCAGCCCACCCCTAGCCCCGCCACTTGCCGAGGGGCACAATGGCAACTATTATTTACTGGATGTCTGCCTCATTTCCTCATATTCATCGTGGCTGGCCATCACAGGGCCACAGGGGTGTGTTGCCCCCCCTTGTGTCATCGCTGAGGGGCAGCAGTGGCAAAATCATCTCTGGCGAGCATTTAGATCATTTATTCAGAGCACTGGGTGTCAGCCGCAAACCAAATTGCCCACATTTGTGTGCTGGGGTCCTCTCCTTGCGCCTCTCCCTTCAGGTTGGGCATGAATGCGAGCCGTGGAAGGTGCACAAAGCCGGATGTCAGAGAGCCTCTTCACAAACTAACACTAATGCCACATGAAGGTCTTTCTGTGAACAGTGTGAAAGTGCGAAATGTATGATAAATTGAGCATGCCAGGGGGCCTTTATGGCTGTGAAGTGCTGTGGCTAGTCACAGGCATTGTTGTGACTATGGCTATTTAGGATCATGGGAGTTGACAGTGCTTTAGTGGCAGCCATAGAAGGCAGATTTATATGGGTTTTGTGCACCAATGAGCAGCCGTAACAGTGTGAAAGAAAAACATAAAGTTTTTAAAACATTTCTGAATTCAACACAACTTCAAGAACATGATAATGACCAGTAACCCAGGCTGATGCTATTTGCTAAAAAAAAAAAAAAAATCATCTGAAAACCTGTTGTCAAAGTGTGAGCATCAGAGATTCAGAGACGGATAGCTGAAGAGATAGAGAGAAGGCAGATCATCTTTTTTTGGGTTAACAATTTCCTGATGTTGCAATAGTAGTACATGACCCCAAACTGCTCAGAAGTCCACAAACATCTGCAGGGTCAATGAGAAACATGTGAGCCAGTACAGGACAAGCACTCTTACATTTGTCTTTGCCTTTGCTGCCACCCACAGTACAAACTCCACCTGAGCTCAGAGCCACAGCACAGTGCATGAAATATTCCCAAGTCTGTTTACTATAAAGACCGCTGTGATTAGTTCCTAATGAAGCATACAGTAGACGCTTCTTGGTACTTCTTCATTCACTTCTTCAATGACACACTGCTTAATGTTATACCTCCCAACTTTGTTTCACATGTGCGCTTAACGGTTGTCTCTTTGCTGCCATCTGTGTGGAACAGTTTCTGAAACACCATCTCTCATAGCTTACCTCTTTTTAGAAATAATGTGGTCCAATGAAAACTGTTAACAAAAACATCATAAAATAACAACAAACATAATAAAGAAAATACCACATGATAAAATAAATAAACACACACACACACACACACACACACACACACACACACAAATACTCTATACGAGTATAAGACAGTACACTTTATCACATTGTCACATCATTTTTTCATGACAAGAGGTAAAAATATTTATTTCCAACTTCATGGGCAACAGTGTACATGCTCTAGTAATTTCAAAATACTTTATTTTGAGGCCGGATTTTGGTACCATGTTGGACCCTGCCAGAGAATCTCAAGCAGAGGTCAGTCCAAAGACTTCAAGTTTAACAGGTTAATTGGTGACTCTAAATTGTCCGTAGGTGTGAATGTGAGCGTGAATGGTTGTTTGTCGCCATGTTCCCTGTGATGAACTGGACTTACCCTGTCCAAAGTCAGCTGATAGCCTTGCACCTCAGTGATGTGTGTAATTTTCTCTCCTTCTCCCAGAATTTCAATAACACTCAGCATTCTGTCTATTTTTGTTACATTACGTAGATGTGCATTATCTGAAAGATATGAGTCAAATGATTGTTTTAAAGTTTTTCTGTAATACTCTAGGAATACATCATTTTCATGACAAACACTCAGTACACAGTACACATACAGTTCTCTTCTGAGAGCTCTTAGAATTATGATGTCATGATATTAGGATTCTATACCGTCTATTCTCTACATGACAGGTGACATTTAAGTGGTTTTGAGGAGATTCAGTCAAAGTCAGCATCCTGTCTCATACATTCAGATGAATCTAAAAAGGTTTTGGAGAGGCATGGTTATACATTTAAGAGCAACCTGGATAACGGCATGTATGGCAAAGTTGTGAGTGCACACTCAATCCAACTGAAGAGAACTGTTGCCATCAAGATTGTAGAGAAAAAAAAGGTCAGCTTGGCTTACTCACAAAAGTTTCTGTCTCGGGAAACGAAGATCTTGAGGATTTTGAAGCATCCAACATTGTCAAGACTCATGGATCTTTGATCCCATGCAAGCACGGTAATAACTATTTATGTTTTTTTCCTTTGCGTTTTAATAGTTAGGGATAGCCAGCATCAGTTACTGTACAAAAACGGCAAGGTTGCTCACCTACAGTATTTATTATTTTACTTAAATATCGATGACTTCTTAAGGATCCTTTCTATTTTAACAAGAGAAGTATCAAGTACAAAGAAAAATTAATTATCATCAAGTTATAAATAAAACAAGAAATTGAAATACATATAAAGGAGGAATAGTAGCAAACAAGTTAGTTAGTTGGATGTGAACAGATGATATGCTCACACAATTTTACAAAATTCTTTAGTAATATTTGTCAAAAACTGAACATCACTTCTCGTTAAAGTCACATTAAAACACACAACATGTTTTGCTGCAATCAGTTATGATCCATCCATCATGGAGTCAATGTCTTTAAATCATGAATTCATGAAAATAAATCACATCAAAAGGAGTTCATTAAACGTCAGATCATAAGATTCTGATCTGTTCATGGGTTTTGAAGCAATTTAGGTGATTGTTGTCTGTACAATGTGAACAGTACCTGCTACGTAGCACACACACATGTACACAGCAGGATTTTTCATGGTGCAGATTTAGACAAGTTTGAACTTGATCCCCCCTTGAAGCATGTATGGCATCTGGCTTAAATCTAGTATCTGGTAAAACTTGATGAGCTGAACTTAGGGGCCATCTCAAAAATGCGTGCAAAATGACCAAGAGAGCATTTCAGATTTTTGTCAATAGGTTTCCTTTTTCAATGCTGGGAGCATTTTCCCACAAATGTCTATTTGGGCAAATGTGTGCACTGTACCAGAACTAAAATGCAACCAGTTAATCTGATCTGATAAAATAAAAGCACTGCTTTTCCATGTATGCAACATCTGTATATCAACAGATAACATTTAAACTATTTCTGACCTTTAATTTAATCTAATATTTATCCTGAGTTGCTTTAGCATGTGTTCTATTTACCACGTACAGCACTTTGTGTTGTGGTTTCCACAATCATTGAAAATCATTGCACATTCTGCTGTACATTCACATGTATCTCTGCACTTTTGTGTCTCCAGGTCTTTATGGTGATGGAGCTTTGTATAAATGGAGACCTCTCAAAGCATATCAACGTCAGAGGGCCCTTACCTGGCCATTTAAGCTGCAGGTTTTTCTCGCAGCTGTGCATGGCAGTCGAGTACCTTCACAACAATGACCTGGCCAAGGCAGAACAGAGAATTAATGTGAAAAACCTGCTGCTGGACAAATACAACAATATCAAATTGTGTGACTTTGGGTTCAGCAAGATGCTCACTTACAGAGATGGCCAGATGGTGCTGAGTGAAACCTACTGTGGCACCTCATCCTATGCTGCACCTGAGGTTTTAAGAAGTTTGCCATACAACCCCAAAATATCTGATGTGTGGAGCATGGGTGTTGTGCTGAATATGATGCTCTATGCATCAATGCCGTATGATTCCACCAACATTAGGAAGATGATCGACATTCAAATGCAACATAATATCAGCTTCCCAAACACTCCATCCGTTTCATCTGAGGCAAAGGACCTGATCCGAAGCATTCTAAACCCTGATATAGAGCAGAGGATTACCATCAGCGATATATTAAATAATCCTTGGATGTTGCAAGAAGGCATAATGGAGGATGGTGATGAGGCCCCCACAGCAAAAGCTTGTTCTGAGCAGGAAGGATTTACAGGGGATGAGAAACTTTCACAACAAGATAATTCAGATCCAGGTGAAGGTCCATCAACTGCTGCCTCAAGTTTCCCACGTCAAAATTAGAAGCCGAAAAGAATGTAAATTCAAACAATAAACCATCTGCAAAGTGTTGAAGTTTCTGTGTGTGTGAAACCTCTCCCACTCTCTCTCATTTGACACCCACCCACTACCTATATGTATTCACAGAACTGTTTGCGTTTTGATAATGCATGCTTGTCTCAAGATCTGTATGTTTACAGATGGTGAGAGTGAGAGAGAGAAGAGAGAGAAAGATAGAGAGAGAAGGTTTGAGTAGAGTTTTCAGGAAAGGGAGATGTGACATCTTCAAACAATACCTTGACTTAAACCAGCTTAGTGCGGTCTCTGTGCTATGATGTAATGATCTAAATCCTGACTGAAAATCCTCAAATAAACTGTTCTTACGGAGAAAGTCACACAGCTGATTAGCTACAGCTTTCTCAAGTATCTCAGACAGAAAGGGAAGGTTTGATATCGGTCTGTAGTTGGCTAAGACCTCTGGATCTAGAGTGGGCTTTTTAAGAAGAGGTTTAATTACAGCTACCTTAAAGGACTGTGGTACATATCCTGATAATAAAGACAGATTAATCATATCCAATAAAGATGACTACTAATGATGAAAACATCTTTGAGCAGCCTGGTTGGGATGGAGTCTAGAGACAGGTTGACGGCTTAGCTGCAGAATGATTAAAGTTATTTGATTAAGGTTGTGGGGGAAAAACAGTCTAAATACATAACAGGTTTTACAGCTGTTTCCAAACTTGCTGTATCGATGCAGATCAATGCCTGTTGAGGGCAAGGTGATGGATTTTGTCTCTAATAGTTATACTCTTATCATTAAGAGCTCATGAAGTCATTGCTACTTAGACCTAAAGGAAATGATGGTTCAGTAGAGCTGTGATTCTCTGTTAGCCTGGCTACAGTGCTGAAGAGAAACCTGGGGTTGTTTTTATTCTCCTCTATTAATGAAGAGAGTAGTAGGCTGCTCTGGCATTCGGAGAGCCTTCTGTATGTTTTGAGATTATCTTGTCAGACTAGATGAGATTCTTCTAGTTTAGTGGGCCTGCCATTTGCGTTCAGATTTACACGTCTTTGCTTTAATTTACGAGTCTGCTGGTTATACCATGGTGCTAGCTTCTTTGTTAATTGTCTTCTTTTTCAGGTGCAATAGGTCTAGAGTTGTCCGTAATGAGCTGTGTACTATCAACAAGAACTATTTTTGTGAGGGCTAAAGGAGCATACAAGTCCTCTGCTACATTGAGACATGGCATTGAAATCAATGCTGAGGAATCACTTCCTTAAATTTGGCTACAGCACTATCAGATAAACATCTGGTGTAGGAGTTTCTGCACAAGGCTTATAGTCCAATAATATGAACTCAAAGGTTATTAAAAAATGGTCAGACAGAAGAGGATTCTGTGGAAAGACAATTAGATGATCAATTTCAATGCCATATGAGAGAACAAGCTCAAGAATGTGGTTCAGACAATGAGTCAGTTTATTTGGGGGCGGCTGTGGGTCACAGGCAGAGCGGGTCGGATTTATTTAAGCTAACATATTAGGTGGTGCTATTGTTGTGCTCTATGCTATTGATTATGTTGACTTTTCTAGAGCTGCTATTTTATATTCTGTTGCAGTGGTCCATGTACAGGGTTCAATAATTACCTCTTCCCTTAGTGTTGATGCCCCAAATTTCCTGTTGGTGCCAGTAGCAGCTTCAACACTAAAGCCAGCACCAGCAACCAGTGTGCTAAAACATTGCAAAACGCCTACTGTATCATTTTACGTGAACATTATTATTTCCTGAATGGCACAGTGGTTGTTCCCAGTCCAGATTCCAACACAGTTAACATAACTGTCATGGTCTGGGGTTTAGATTTAGTTATTACCTGTGATATTGAAAGAGTATTTATTTGTCTTTATTTATTTAGAACACACTGTCATGCAAAATGCAGATTTGGTCAATTTCACTAAATTCAGGCAATACACCTGTTGCTCTGTGAGCCAGTATCATTCCCTTCCTATGCCCTTGGTTGTCACATACTGTGCAAGTTGAACCTCAGATATGTCTGGGAACTTCTGTCTGATGACTTGTGCTATCTCCTCTCTGAGTAAGTCTACTGGTACAGTGGATACAGCTGAAACCTCTAGGTCTGACTTATTCAGACATGGAGAGCTCAAATGGTAGGCAATCATCATTTGATGCTTTGAGGCTAAGAAAAGAGGCACATTTTTGAAAGAGCTTGTATGCCTGATGATTTGCTTAAAAAAGCTGTGTTTAGTCTCAAAGCGCATCGTCCACTGTCCGACAACTGGACCAAACAGCCTAATTATTCGGGGGTAGTGCTCCAAATAATGTTGTTTTGGGGTGAGCTTGATGTCTGGGAACAGCGTTTGGTACCACTGCCTGTGCTCCGGGATTTTGCCTTCCAAAAAAGCTAGTGAGTCATCGCTATGTACAGGGGCAACAACAAGCTCAGTGATGTCCTTCAGATCCATGCAGGCTCATCCTCAGGTAAGCTCAGTGATGTCCTTCAGATCCATGCAGGCTCATCCTCAGGTACACGTGATCCCACCAAAAAAGGCAAAAACCTGAGAAAACTGCAATTTTCATGGGTGTTTCCACCCACTGTTTTTCTGCTAGAGAAACTCTGTGACACAACATGAGGTTTGTTTGTGTCAGCCTGTTGCGGGGTTCTTCAGCTAACCTCGTCTTTCGTTCCAAAAATCCAGGCTTAGTCGGAAAATGATGGTTTTCTGGGTTTTTATTCCCCACCTCACCAGGTGCAAACAGTGCCAATATGTACAAACCAAAAAAAATAAAGTGAATGAACCAAAAATGCTCTATATACAATTTCAAAAAACAAAAAAAGGAAAAACAAACAAACAAGAAACAAGTTCTTCAATAACTCAGCTCTCATGAAACAAGTCAACCATGTTACCTCCCTGTAACCAACCACACACTCTCCCTGATTAGGGCAAGGCAGCCCCTTTTATAGTGGTAGCTCTTCCCACTCGGACTACTACCTTTCTAAAACAACATAAACACTTTTCCCCATTAGAAGCAGTTTCATATGCGTATATAGTGATCATGACAAAAATTGTATAAAAATTATAGAGTATGTTCACTAGTTATCTTTCATAGAAGACTGTCTGGTACTCCGATAAATTGACATTATTAAAAAACCCATATTTCTCCACATCACATGATCACTAATTATGCGCGTCATCCTCCTATATAATGACGCCCTGTTTCTCCGCTGGAAGCGGACAGGTAAGTGGTGGCGGGCGTATTAACACACCCCGTAAGTTACATCTCGGTGGTATGAATACTTGAATTAGCGCTGCCAAGTGTGCACCTTAGCTGTGCTATTGTCCGGTGAGGGGAAGGAGGATGTGTGTGTTTGTTATGTTTGTTAGCGCGGAGCAGAAGGGAATGGGGAAGATGTGTTATTTGTGTGTGTGTCTGTGTGTGTGCGCTGCATGTGTGTGCGCTGGCCGCAGTCAGTGACAGCGCTGCTCCGTCACATTATCCCCCTCCTCCTGGAGGTTGGCGATGTGCGGCAACCTAGACAGGTAGTCTGCCACCACGTTGGCCTTGCCTGCTCTGTGCCGGATAGTGAACCGGTATGGCTGAAGTGAAAGGTACCATCTAGTCAGGCGGCTGTTGTGGTGGCGGGTGCTCCATGTAATCCAAATGGCATTACAGTGAACTGGAAAAGCCCCGCTGGTGTTTGGAAGGCTGTGTATGGCCGGGATGACTTCTCCAGGGGCACCTGCCAGTACCCTTAACAGATCCAGGGTGGTGATGTATCTGGCTGCTCCAATCTTTTCCAGTAGATCATCGATCCTGGGCATGGGGTACGCGTCAAACTCAGAGATGGAATTGAGTTTTCTGAAGTCGATGCAGATCCGAAGGGAACCATCCTTGAAAACGATGACCACGGGACTGCACCACTCCGAGTTGGAAGGCTCAATTACCCCAAGCTTCAGCATCTCTTCTATCTCCTGCTTCAATTTATCCACCAGCTGTTGTGGGACACGGGATTTTTTGGCAGGCTGGAACTCACGGTGTCGGGCGTGTTGGTCATACCAGGCCTTCAGGTTTTTCTGGGCCTCCTGAAGATTGACCATGGCCTCCTCCTGGGACCCTCCAGTTGGTCCTCATCTCCAGAACGAACTGCACCACCCCTCTGTCGCTTGCCGTGGTGGAAGGGCCTTCCCAGCTCTTTCGGAGCAGGTCCAAGGGTCCCTGTACCTCCCAGCCATACAGCAGTTCAAATGGTGAGAAACCAGTTGAGGCCTGGGGAACTTCCCAGTAGGCAAACAGCAGAAAGGGCAACCAGCGGTCCCAGTCTTTGCCCGTATCATCCACAAATTTCTGCAGCATCTTCTTCAGTGTCTGGTTGAATTCAACGAGACCATCCGTCTGTGGATGGATGGTAGGGTTTTAATGGCTGGGATGCCCAGTTGCTTCTGGAAAAGCTGCATCAACCGTGACGTAAGTTAGTTCCTTGATCAGTTAGGATTTCATTTGGTATTCCCACTCTGGAGAACAGTTGTACCAATGCCCGCAGTACTGTGGGAGCAGTGACGGTCCGCAGGTAAAAGCCTCAGGGAACGCTGGCATAGTCACACACCACCAGGATGTACTGGTGACCCCCAATACTTTTCACCAAAGGCCCGACAATGTCCATAGCAATTCTGCGGAATGAAGTGGAGATGACTGGAAGTGGGTGTAGAAGCGCTCTGTCAGACTTGCGGCCAGGACATGTTTTCTGACATGTAGGGGATGTGGTGCAATACCTCTGGATGTCTGTGTACATGGAGGGCCAATAAAACCGTGAACTGATGCGTATGTATGTTTTGTTACGGCCAAGGTGACCAGCCCATGGAAGTGTGTGTGCCAGGTGCATAATCAGTGGTCTGCAACTAGCAGGGTAAATCAAGCATCTTTGTTCATTATCCATAGCATACAACACTCATTTCCACAATGACCTTTCCCTCCCCACACAACCTCCATTGCCTCTTCCCCCACCTTAGCAAACAAGCTGCAGGGTTGCACTTCCCTCGTAGCTCAGCAACATTTTGAGGCACACCCACATGTTTTAACCATACTTTCTAACTCAGGATCAGTTTGCCATAGCTGCTTCTCAAAGCGGCGTTGGCGATGAGATTTCTTTGGCCCTTTAGTGCAACCTTCACACAGACTACTGTCCAAGTCTGGGAGTGGTTGGACACCTTTTGCTTGGGCTCGGGTGATCACAGGACATGAAACATTTACATTGCCCTCCCCACAGTCTGTTTTTGCTGGCACTTCTTTTTCATGCACACAAGTTTATCACACAGGTAAGTCCCATCCAAGAATTATTTCCACAGGTAAGTTCTCAACCACCCCAACAGTCAACAGGTAAGGCTGTTTCATCAATGGTAACTGTCACTTCAGCTTTGGGATAAGGATGCTTATCCCCATGCACGCACACAATGTCTGTTTGTTGGCTGTAGTCCACACAGCCCACTGGCACCAAGCTGTGCTTAACCAAGGACGTGAAGCTCCCAGTGTCCAAGAGAGCAGTAACCTGCTGCCCATTTATACTGACAGTTTTAGGATGGTGGATTTGACCTGTTCTTTTTTCAACAGGGCACCTCTGGACGTGGTGATAGCAGGCGCCAGTGACCTTTGCCTTCCGTTGGGACAAACGGATGCTTTGTGTCCTGGCTGCTGGCAATAAAAACACACAAAATTTCTACCAGAGGCTTGTTGGTTTGGGGCAGTGCTGGTGGTGGTACCTGGAACTTCCTGTCTGTATTCTCTTCTCCCGGCTTTTTTTTCCGACTTGCCATCCCACCTCTGACACTATATGTTGCGGGGTTCTTCTGCTAACCTCGTCTTTCGTTCCAAAAATCCAGGCTTAGTCGGAAAATGATGGTTTTCTGGGTTTTTATTCCACCTCACGGGTGCAAACAGTACCAAATGTACAAACAAAAAAAAAATAAAGTGAATGAACAAAAATGCTCCATATACAATTTCAAAAAAACAAAAGAAAGGAAAAACAAACAAACAAACAAGAAAACGAGTTCTTCAATAACTCAGCTCCAGAAACAAGTCAACACTGTTACCTCCTCTGTAACCCAAACACACTCTCCCTGATTAGGGCCCAGGCAGCCCCTTTTTATAGTGGTAGCTCCTCCCACTCGGACTACTACTTCTAAAACAACATAAACATCTTTTCCCCATTATGAAAGCAGTTTCATATGCAGGTGATCATGACAAAAATTGTATAAAAATTATAGGAGTATGTTCACTAGTTATCTTTCATAGAAGACTGTCTGGTACTCCGATAAATTGACATTATTAAAAAACACATATTTCTCCGCATCACATGGTCATTAATTACGCGCGTCATCCTCCTATATAATGACGCCCTGTTTCTCCGCTGGAAGCGGACAGGTAAGTGGTGGCGGGCGTATTTCCACACACCCCGTAAGTTATCATCTGCGTGTGTGATGAAACATGAATTACGCTGCCAAGTGTGCACCCTTAGCTGTGCTATTGTCCGGTGAGGGGAAGAGGGAAGTGTGTTTTGTTATGTTTTGTTTAGCGCGGAGCAGAAGGGAACGGGGATGATGTGTTATTTGTGTGTGTGTCTGTGTGTGCGCGCTGCGTGTGTGTGCGCTGGCCGCAGTTAGTGACGGCTAACTACTGCTCCCTCACACAGCCCATTTGTAGGGAAATTTCAAAATAGCAGTGTTCAGATCAGCTCATGTGAAGTGTTTGTTTGAAATGAGCACTGTCAAGCAACGAGCAAGTTCTACTGGGATTATACCCTCAAATACATCATGGGCAAGATCAGGAGGATAACCAAAGATGACATGAAAATGAGACAGATTTTTTGTGAAGACACATTCTCTTTTCCAAACCAACTTGTACCTCTATCTTTGACTTGTCTGACAGTATTCACTTACAAACAACAAAAAGGAAAGTTGGACTCTAAATGTGAGAGAGGCATTTTTATTGGATATGATAAAAATAGTCCTGCTTTCATAGTGTACTATCCCAGCACCAGAAAAGTACAAAAACACAGACTTGTCGAGTTTGTAGTTAAAAAGAAAGAGGAGGTACTGGATGCAGAAGATGATTTTGACATTCAAAATGAGAGAAAATCCGTGGCAATCCCACTAGCTAACCCACAAGCAGTACGAAACCAGGAAGTGTTCACAGACAATGCGACAGATGTGAAAGATGAACAAAATGCTCAAACAGTGAAAACAGAAAATGAAGAAGGTAGAAAGGAAGATACAAACCTGATGAGAAACGTATCCTGACAGAGAGAGAAGAAAGCTGACTTTTATGGTGATCATGTATGTGGTTTTAGGAGGATTTTTACCAATATTGACTACTGTTACAGACTCCTGTGTAATGTTCCTCAAACATACACAGAAGCAATCACCTCAGTCAATGCAAAACAATGGGTTGATGCTATGGACGAAGAAATGCAGTCACTACAAGACAATGTAACTTTTACCTTAATCACTCTACCCAAGAGCAAAGATGTAGTGGGGGGGTAAATGGGTTTATGCAATGAAAAAGAACACTGATGGATCAGACAAATACAAAGCTCGATATGTAGCCAAAGGATTTAGCCAAAAGAAAGGGGTAAACTATGATGAGACTTTCTCCCCTACAGCTAATATGACCAGTATCCGGGTATTAGCACAGAAAGCAGCACAAGATAATCTAGTTGTCCACCAGATGGATGTAAAAACTGCTTATCTTCATGCACCAATTGAGTATGAAATCTACATTGAACAACCTGAAGGTTATGAAGTTGCATCGAAAGAAGGTGACAAACTAGTGTGCAAACTAGAAAAATCCCTGTACGGTCTAAAACAATCAGGACGCAACTGGAATAAAATGTTACATGATTATTTGTGTGAGATGCAGTTTGTACAGAATCCGGCCGATCATTGTGTTTATAGCTAAATTACTGAACAAGAAAAAGTGCACATGATTATATGGGTCGATGATTTGATTATTGCTGCCAATGATGACAATGTCTTACAATGTGTTAAAGAAATGTTGAAATCCAAGTTTAGAATGAAAGACCTAGGGAAACTAACACATTTTCTGGGAATTGACTTTGAACAGTCTGCGTATTGTGTTAAGATGTCACAATGCAAATATGTACAGAAAATACTGAAGAGATTTGACATGTCTAACTGTAAGTCCAGAGCTACCCCCTGCGAACAGAAACTTGATTACAGTGATAATGCTGAAGAAATGGATGATGTGAAAAAATACCGAGAGGCAGTTGGGAGCTTAATATACCTAGCAATTTGTAGACCAACTACTGATCAATGGACAACGGTAAAGCATGTGTTGAGATACTTAAAAGGTACTCAAAATAAGGAACTTGGTTTCAAAAAGCACAAAGATGAAAACATAATCCATGCTTATAGTGATGCTGACTGGGCCGCTAATATTGATCGAAAAAGCACAACAGGTTACTGTATCAGCTTGAACATAAATGGGCCATTTGTGTCATGGAAAAAAACTAAAAGACAGCCTACAGTTGCACTCTCTACTTGTGAGGCTGAATATATGGCTTTAGCTGCGACCATCCAGGAGTGTCTGTACTTAAAACAGCTTCTGAAATATGATGGAAAGGGTATACAGGTGTTTAGTCTATGAGGATAACCAGGGCACTATAGCTCTAGCCAAAAACCCTGTACATAGGCAAAGATGTAAGCATGTGGACATTAAATACGACTTTGTAAGATCTGCAGTACAGAATGTTGACATGACATTCGAGTACTGCCCAACTAATGAAATGGTTGCAGACATCCTAACAAAACCAGCTAGTAAGCTGAAGTTAATGAACTTTGAGACCTTTATGTTTGGTTAAATGAACTCTGAAATTTGTGTGAACAAATGTAAAAAAAAAAAAACCTGTGGCGATGTGTGTTAACATGATGATTTCTGTAAAATGTGAGCAAGTGGGGGTGTTGATATGCTCTCATTTCATTTTGGTAAATGTGTTTTGATTTTTGTTTCATGATTTTTGTCACATGACCCTAATCAGGGAATTGCCCGCAGGTACGCTGTGTCCCTAATTAATAAACAGGTGAGCCTGTGTGTGCGCGAACTCACTCAGCATGATACAACATGGTCGTGTGTTATGTGCTACATTTAACGTTAGAAAGAAATATACTCTGCTAACACAAGGATCATCCTAAATTTTTATGTTGATGACTTTGAAACTTGTAACCCACTTGGCACCTCACGAAAGAAGCATAAGCTTTGTGCTGTTTATTGGGTATTGGCTAACTTTCTCCCGGGGTCTCATTCTGCTTTGGCATCTATCTTTTTGTCAGTATTGTGCAAAAACAATGATGTGAACACTAGGGATGCACAATATTTATCGGACCAATAAAATATTGGCCGATATGGGGAGAAATTACATAATTTTTTTATCGACCCGATAGGTTGATTTTAACCAATAAAAGATCCGATAAATTAATGAAATTGGGGAAATTATTTGCAGGCTGAGTAGCCCCAAAAGCGCCTTATTGGCAGGACCCAAGCCTGGCCCCGTCACTGCCAGACAAATAATGAACCATGTCTTCACCAGTGTGGCAGAAGATAACAACAGCATTGCTGTTTGCTAAAGTTGTTCAGCGAGGATGAGAGGAAAGACAACTTCGAGTTTTAATACGATGCAATGTTTGAAACAAGCGGTATTAAAGAATATGAAGCAGCTGTGGTAGCAGCTAGCGGTGCTGCTAAGGCTAAAACAACACACAGTGTTTGATGATTGACACCTGTCACCTATCACCTGTCGGCCAATCAGAGTCGCCCGCCCGAATTGGAGAATTGATTAGTACCGCCCACATTTACCTTTGACCCACCAATGACGATCCAGAATGAAGTAAACCCAAAGGTAGTATATCACAGCAAGAGGTCTCACTTCACTGTCAAAGCCTCTTTGTCTTTATGTAACGACCAGGACCTTCGTGATTGATTCAAACTAAAGCAGAGACATAGCAGGAGACATTAGCAGGAGACATTAGCAGAGACATAGCAGGAGACATTAGCAGGAGACATTAGCAGAGACATAGCAGGAGACATTAGCAGGAGACATAGCAGGAGACATAGCAGGAGACATTAACAGGAGACATTAGCAGAGACATTAGCAGGAGACATTAGCAGAGACATAGCAGGAGACATTAGCAGGAGACATTAGCAGCGTTCTTCATACTGGAATAGAACTTTTGACCACAAAACAGCAAAGATCAGACATACTGTATTGTTTTGTGGATTTTTTTGCTACTCTTTGGGGGCTAGCTCGCCAAGTTTTTTATCGCACAGTGATGAGACACATCTTTGTAATCAGCGGAGTCTCTGCTTTCACACGACGTTTTGTGGTTTGGTTCAAGTGGTGAAATTAGCAAAAGTGCAAAAGTGGACATGTGCTGTTTTCGGGTTTTTATTACATACCCAGATCATTGCTTGGGGATTCAACTATGTTTCGTTTGGTAGAGCTTTTAGCTGAGTTTCTTCCTGTCATTTTGGTATGCTACATGTCAGGATTGGTGCTTCCTAGCAGACGCTAATCATCTGTATTGTGCATGCATCTCACACTGCCCCCCGTATGGGGGACTTTCGGGTTGAAATATGAATATGATTATCGATTATCGGTATCGGTATTGGCCATAAGAAGCAGGAAATTATCGGTTATCTGTATCGGTTGAAATTTTTCATATCACGCATCACTAGTAAACACCTATGGTCATGATAAAGTCTTTGAACCTCTTCTACATGGTCTAAAAACTCTTGAGGAGCTTGGTGTTAATGTCCCACTGTTAGGTGAGTCACAAGGTATAGTATTCAGTGTAGTGGCTGACAACCTGGGAGCTCACAGTGTTGCAGGATTTTTGCAGTTTTTCAGTGGAATACTGTTGCAGATTTTGCACAGGAAGCAGCACTGATATTCAACTACATTCTGTTGCATCTGGTGCTTTTCGTCTGAGAATCAAGTAGCTACATCAGGCCCATGTCAGACAAGTCAAAGATAGAGGTACAAGTTGGTTTGGAAAAGAGAATGTGTCTTCACAAAAAATCTGTCTCATTTTCATGTCATCTTTGGTTATCCTCCTGATCTTGCCCATGATGTATTTGAGGGTATAATCCCAGTAGAACTTGCTCGTTGCTTGACAGTGCTCATTTCAAACAAACACTTCACATGAGCTGATCTGAACACTGCTATTTTGAAATTTCCCTACAAATGGGCTGTGTGAGGGAGCAGTAGTTAGCCGTCACTAACTGCGGCCAGCGCACACACACGCAGCGCGCACACACAGACACACACATGGTGGAAGGGCCTTCCCAGCTCTTTCGGAGCAGGTCCAAGGTCCCTGTACTCCCAGCCATACAGCAGTTCAAATGGTGAGAAACCGGTTGAGGCTGGAACTTCCCAGTAGGCAAACAGCAAAGGGCAACCGGGTCCCAGTCTTTGCCGTATCATCCACAAATGCGCCTGCATCTTCTTCGTGCCTGGTTGAATCTTTCAACGAGACCATCCGTCTGTGGATGGATGGTGAGGTTTTATATGGCTGTGATGCCCAGTTGCTTCTGGAAAAGCTGCATCAACCGTGACGTAAAGTTAGTTCCTTGATCAGTTAGGATTTCATT
This sequence comes from Larimichthys crocea, assembly GCF_000972845.2. Classification (NCBI taxonomy): domain Eukaryota; kingdom Metazoa; phylum Chordata; class Actinopteri; family Sciaenidae; genus Larimichthys; species Larimichthys crocea. The sequence goes on from NC_040011.1 coordinate 20,543,314, forward strand.
TGGTATTCCACTCTGGAGAAATTTGTACCAATGCCCGCAGTACTGTGGGAGCAGTGACGGTCCGCAGGGTAAAAGCCTCAGGGAAACGCGTGGCATAGTCACACACCACCAGGATGTACTGGTGACCCCCAATACTTTTCCACCAAGGCCCGACAATGTCCATAGCAATTCTGCGGAATGAAGTGGAGATGACGGGAAGTGGGTGTAGAAGCGCTCGTGGAGACTTGCGGCCAGGACATGTTTCCTGACATGTAGGGGATGTGGTGCAATACCCTGGATGTCTGTGTACAGGGAGGGCCAATAAAACGTGAACTGATGCGATGTATGTTTTGTGTTACGGCCAGGGGACAAGCCCATGGAAGTGGTTGTGCCAGGTGCATAATCAGTGGTCTGCAACTAGCAGGGTAAATCAAGCATCTTTGTTCATTATCCATAGCAAAATACACACGTCATTTTCCACAATGAACACCTTTCCCTCCCCCCACACAACCTCCATTTGCCTCTTCCCCCACCTATAGCAAACAAGGCTGCAGGTTGCATCTTCCCTCTGTAGCTCAGCAACATTTTGAGGCACATCCCACATGTTTTTAACCATACTTTCTAACTCAGGATCAGTTTGCCATAGCTGCTTCTCAAAGCGGCGTTGGCGATGAGATTTCTTTGGCCCTTTAGTGCAACCTTCACACAGACTACTGTCCAAGTCTGGGAGTGGTTGGACACCTTTTGCTTGGGCTCGGGTGATCACAGGACATGAAACATTTACATTCATTGCCCTCCCCCACAGTCTGTTTTTGCTGGCACTTCTTTTTTCATGCAGCAAGTTTATCAACACGGTAAGTCCCATCCAAGAATTATTTCCACAGGTAAGTTTCTCAACCACCCCAACAGTCAACAGGTAAGGCTGTTTCATCAATGGTAACTGTCACTTCAACTTTGGGAAAGGATGCTTATCCCCATGCACGCACACAATGTCCTGTTTGTCGGCTGTAGTCCACACAGCCCACTGGCACCAAGCTGTGCTTAACCAAGGACGTGAAGCTCCCAGTGCCAAGAGAGCAGTAACCTGCTGCCCTTTATACTGACATTTTTATGATGGTGGATTTGACCTGTTCTTTTTTCAACAGGGCCCACCTCTGGACGTGGTGCATAGCAGGCGCAGTGACCTTGGCCTTCCGTATGGGACAAACGGATGCTTTTGTGTCCTGCTGCTGGCAATAAAAACACACAAAATTCTTACCAGAGGCTGTTTGGTTTGGGGCAGTGCTGGTGGTGGTACCTGGAACTTCCTGTCTGATTCTCTTCTTCTCCCCGGGCCGTGGCTGCGGTGGCTGGACCATTGGTCGGGGGTGCGGGCTGGTGAAGCGTGAAGCTGGGCCCCTCCGAGCGTTGATATACTGCAGCGCGAGCCTGGCAGCTGTGAGCCCCTCCGCTGGCTCATGCCCTTCACCCAGGTTCGTACTTCCAGCGGCAGTACTCACAGTAGCTGCTCCAAGATGATGGTCTCACCGATCTGCTCCTGGGTGTTGCTGCTCTGGCGTGTCCAGCGCCGGTAGAGGCCCTTCAGGGCGGTGACACGTCTCAGTCGGGTTCTCACCGGTGGTATCGTCATGGCTCGAACTGCTGCCGATAGGTTTTCTGGGGAGATGTCGAATTTGGCCAGAAGCGCCGCTTCAGGTCTGGATACCAGTGGGCCCTCTCCTCGTCCATCGCTGTGTAGGCTCCAGTGCCTTCCCTGCCAACAATGGGACTAGGCGGCACGCCCACTCATTCCTGGCCAGTGCCATGTTTTTGCCATACGCTCAAAGCGTAGTAAGTAGTTCTCAATGTCCTCCCCCCGTTTGATTGGGGTATCCTGGGCTCGCTATAGGGTCCCAGTCTGGTCTTGGCTGGTCGGCCCTACTGCTTGCCTCTGGAATGGATGTATGGTGCTGGTGACGCCTCCAGTGGTGTGTCCCTCCGAATACGCCGGGGTGGGCAGTTATAGTCTGGACTGCTGGCTGTTGCTGTGGCTGGGTTGGCAACTGGCGGATTCAGCACAGGTAATGGCTGGGCAGATGGAAGAGAGGCCCTTAGCCCCCTGACTCTGCCAGCAGGCCCTCCTCTCTCCTTTGCTGTGGGCCAAAAAGTCTGCATCATGCGACCAGCTCTCCCCCCCGATTCACCTGTGGAGTGCAGAGCTGCAGGGACTGCAGGCGCAGCTAGGCCCACCAGGGGTCCTCCTCATCCTCTTTGTCAGTCTCCCATCTTGGTTGGCACCAGCGGTCGCCATTTCCTCTGTGCGCTCGCCGCTGGGAACGCAGGCCAGTGCGCCGGGGATGGAGGGTTTTTTTTTTTCCGACTTGCCATCCCACTTGCACACTATATGTTGCGGGGTTCTTCTGCAACCTCGTCTTCGTTGTCAAAAATCCAGCTTAGTCGGAAAATGAGGGTTTTCTGGGTTTTTTATTCTCCACCTCACCAGGTGCAAACAGTACCAATATGTACAAACAAAAAAAAATAAAGTGAATGAACCAAAATGCTCCATATACAATTTCAAAAAACAAAAAAAGGAAAAACAAACAAACAAACAAGAAAACGAGTTCTTCAATAACTCAGCTCTCATGAAACAAGTCACCACTGTTACCTCCTCTGTAACCCCCACACACACTCTCCCTGATTAGGGCCCAGGCAGCCCCTTTTTAGTGGGTAGCTCCTCCCACTCGGACTACTACCTTTCTAAAACAACATAAACATCTTTTCCCCATTATGAAAGCAGTTTCATATGCAGGTGATCATGACAAAAATTGTATAAAAATTATAGGAGTATGTTCACTAGTATCTTTCATAGAAGACTGTCTGGTACTCTGATAAATTGACATTATTAAAAAACACATATTTCTCCGCATCACATGGTCATTAATTACGCGGCGTCATCCCCTATATAATGACGCCCTGTTTTCTCCCGCTGGAAGCGAGACAGGTAAGTGTGGCGGGCGTATTTCCACACACCCCGTAAGTTATCATCTGCGTTGTATGAATACATTGAATTAAGCGCGGCCAAGTGTGCACCCTTAGCTGTGCTATTGTCCGGTGAGCAAGGGAGCGCCACCACATGGGTGGCTTGGGGTGGCTCACCACCACCGAGATTAACTGAGCCACCTGGTAGCCACCCCAAGGAGGCGCATTGGATTTCTGTAGATCTCGGATATGTTTGTGAAGACATATATTTTTAACATAAAAAGCAACAACAATATATATACTAGTAGATAAGTATCGAGTACAACGGGGTCCCTGCAAACCAATCTTGCATGCAAGTAGTAGATCCAACATGCTTCCGTTCAGATCCCCCCCTCGCCACCCCGCCCCCTCCCTTCCTCTCGACACAATGTTCGGAGCTGCCGAAAGTCAGTTTTGGTAAGCTGAAGAAAGCATGCGGTGCATCCAACAGCAAAGGCAAGAACCCTCCACCCCCAGCAAACCAAATGTTCAAACGATGCTGAAGAGGACTTTTGTGGGTATGTTGTCCCTGATGTCCCTGCACTTAGTAGTGTAACGGCGGCATTTAGTGGTGATATACAGTAAGGTGCCCCCCATACCGCAATGGGGGTTGGTCTTCCAAGAAACAAACAGTAATCTGTAAATTGGTGTGTTGCTGCCATGAATAGTTGAATAACTTAAATATACAAGTAAATACAGTAAAATAGTTAAAAAATATAATAGTGGGGTGTGTGTGTGTGTGTGTGTGTGTAATATATATAATATTAGATTCCAGGGGCGGGTGTGACAGGCAGAGGGGGGCGTCGGACAGACCAGTGGGGGCGCACGCATCCAGGGGCGCACGGCGCATCCAGGGGCGCACGGGCGGCCGTTAGGGCGCACGAGAAAATGTTCGCCTCGGGGGGGGGGGGGGGCCAGGACCGGCGCTGTATATATATAATATTAGTATTATTGGAGGAGGGGGGTATGCACCTAAGATTTAGGGCCTTGCCACCCCAACTAGCCACCATCAGATTTTTTTTTCTGCTGGCGCCACTGCCGTGAGGGAGAGGTGATGTTGTGTTTTTGTTATGTTTTGTTTTAGCGCGGAGCAGAAGGGAACGTGGATGAGTGTTATTTGTG
>NC_040011.1:20547511-20711470 GCF_000972845.2 Larimichthys crocea
CAGTGGACTGCGACTGTCTAAAACCTGATCCAATCACAAAATGGATGGAAGATATGTTTGGGAGATGGGGAAACATCCTACTGATAATTTCTGTAGGAATTGCTATTACTGTCCTGGTCACCTGTGGTGCTGTTGCATTCCATGAGAATTGATACAGAGATGAATTACTACTGCACTAACGAAACAACAATTGTTCTATCAGCCTGTCTCCACAGTTGATGAGTTTGGGAGGCATGAGATGAAGGACCAGGTGTCGGTAGATACGAGAATGAGGACGAGTACGAAGAATGGGTCCAGTTCAGCGAGTAGAAGAGTCAATCTACGCGCCCATGAGAGGAGAAACACCTACTGAGAATGACACACTGTTTAGTCTTTATTACACAGCACAATGAAGAACCTATAGAAAATCTGAAAGAAGTTATAGTGTTCCGATGTAATGTATGCTTAAGAGAGAAAGACTGATGGCAAATTGTATATACATTTAAAGGTTTTGTTTTTTTTTTCTCGTTTCAGGGACAACACCCGTAGGCAGGGAAAGAGGTCCAATGAGACGATCAGCCCGCTCTTATTTTTCTTTATTAGATTCATAAATGTACTAATACATTTGCTGTTACATCTATATTTTTACATTTAATGAGTGATTAAGCATACTGATATGATTGTAACAATTACTAACACAAATTATTAGCCGCTGGGGCAGCAGGGCCGTGTGGAGAATTTTCCTGTCTGGAAAGTAACAGTATGAAACAATAAGAATGTTAAAGAACTGCCAGACAGGTTTTTTGCTCTCACAATATTCATAATTATTTGAATCAATTATTTAACACTTGAATCAAATGGAAATGCAATGTGGTGTGGTGACATCACAGAGACAAAGGTATTTATACATAATATATATACAAATAAAAAATTATTTCAATTTGCGGCAGTATTGACGCATGGATTGACTCATGTGTCAACAGGGAGATGCAGGAGGTAATGGATTCCAAAAATACGTTAAAAAAAATTGTGCATCATGTTTAGTGTGTGGAAAACAGAATGTCCAAGGCAGATTCAGACCAAGACCAGGTAAAATGCCTAATGCTCAATATCCATTTCATACGATATGCATGGATTTCATTGAATTAAATAAATGTGAAAATAAAAAATATTGTCTAGTGATCATAGACTTATACTCAAAATGGATTGAAGTTATTCCAACCACACGAAATGATGCAATAACAGTAGCTAAAGCATTAGCAACACATATTGCACCAAGATTTGGATTTCCAGAAATCATATATTAGTGATAATGGACCCCCCGAGACTATGTAGAAGTTTTAGACTGTCAGATGAGCTGGCAGACAATTAGGTATTAAACATGATTTTGGCTGAGTTATTCACATGACATTCACTGGACCCCCCCCCCCCCCCCCCCCCCCCCCCCCCCGGACATTCAGCAGCTTTACAATATTGTCTGGCTGGCTCTGAAATGACAAAGAAGGCTACAACATCTATACAAACATGAAGACGTTCTCTATCAGCATCAGCACTCCTTCACTGGCTACACTCATCCCAGATGTCTACTGGGTGCATCTGGGTCACGTTCTGATTCGATCACTACTCCATCACATCTTCATCATGGGGCCACGTATCCATAAGACGTGTTTCAAAAGCACCTTCAGCAGTCGATTTCTGACAGCAGTCACTCATGCAACACTCATGAGTGATGTTTTCTGCATTGTCACTGAGTGCGGTCCTGTATCCACTGACAAAACCTGGGTGAATACTTGTCGGGGTGGACTGTGGAAAAGGCCCTGCCTGGGTAGCGGAGTCTTTTCCACAGGTTCTCCAGTCTTTTCTTCCAGCCATACACAGTAAAAATGTCAATAATGCCCACAAAGTAGCGATGGTTTGGGCCGTCTATGACATGAATAGCATTTTTGCAGTTGGGCAGTAGCCTGCGATGATGCTCATGGAACTCCTGCAGTTCTGAGTCAGTTCTGGTTTCTCTCACAGAGCAGTTCATCTCCTGGAGGGGGATCCCTTCACAAGAGCCCTCAGCTGCTGCCTGTGGCTTGCCTGACCCACATTTTGTCATATCTGGTACCACTTCACAGGTGTTTTTTTCCAGTAACGGAATGGTGGGAGGATCTGACTCTGTGGGACTGTCATCAAAGTCCAGAGATCTACAGGAAAGAACCGACAGAAAACAATCAGAGCAGCACATACTGAACATAATAATAATAATAAGCATATGGAGGGTGCTTTACAAATAAAAAGAAGGCAGTGTTTCTCGTGCCTGTGAAAAAAGAGAAGCCCAATTTACGTTTCTGTAAAGATCATAGAAATTTCCTGATAATTTGTACTTGCACTTATGTGTGGACATATTTTGAAAGTGTAATGTTTGTAATATGAGTACAGTTGTTTTTACTCACGTGGGCTGAGAACCACTGGTGAAAATGATGCTACTACAATCATGGCAAGTAATTCAAATTTGTTGGGGAGAAAACATTTACCTCATGGACATAAAGCGACTTTTTTATACAAACTTTGAAACCATCAGCTGTCTTCTGATGATGATTTAGCCTCAGGGGACAACGGTCAATGTTTCAGGGCTTACAGTGTAGCCAGCAGATAATGGATATCTGGGCCAAGAGTTTCCCTGTAGTCCATTTAGCAACTTGATACATGAGAATGACAAGGACACATATTGGCTAACCTCTACAAACAGATATCTGTATACAAAAGTGTACTAATACTAAGCCAGATCAAAAACTTCACACCACAAGAATAGTTTATCCCCAACTGCAGCTGGCCCCATCAGCAAGCAACTAAATATGTGCCATGCAAGAATGGAGAGCTTTACAGCTGAAGCAACGGTGACAGTCGGTCCATAGCTCTCACTCCATAGTTTGTACACAGACATTGTTCTCATCATCTAACTCTCAGCAAGAATGGGAAAAACTATATTTCCTTTAACAGCACATTCAATTTAAGAAAGCTGCTCACATGAAAAGCTTCTGTCTAGTCTTTAATGGACCAGCAAAGATGAAAATGTGTTGTATTGTACAGCAGTTATTTTTGCACTTACTTTGTGGTGCGAATCACAAGGTTTGCCAAAGAGCGTTTCCCTTCGAGCTCATCTCGGTGCAGAGGTTGATGGGCCAGCAGGAGACTGTAGTCCAGCACATTGAGCTCTCGAAGAAAGGCAGAATCTGCTTTCACTTGATTGGTAAACCAGGTTTTCTCTTGATCTACAGCAACCACATAAACATTTCCATTTAGGATTTTTTCACACTTGACCCTGATGAGGATAAGCAGTTACAGATAATGGATGGATGGACGTTTTTACAATTACAGCATGACTACATAGATGAAAGAGGATGCTTACCTAATGTGATGAGCTGCCCTTCAAAGTTATTGTCCTTCAGCACTTTTATGATTTGTTTCCCCCCTGTGTCAGGATTGGTCCATCGACCCACCTCACAGCCTTTAATGTCAAATCTGTGCAACAAAAATGTCACAGCTTCCATACACATCACAAATCTACACAACAAAACATGGGAAACATAGATACTCTACCTAATATTGATCCTCTCATCAGGGTAAAACACACTCTGCATCACGATGAAGTACTTCTGCAGTTCAGACAGACAAACATTGTAAGTTCCCGTACTGTTAGGATTGTGGATATATTGACCTGCTGCTTATCATATTGATAAAATACCTTTATTTCATTCGGAATAAGAATCCTGTGGACACCTGGAAGGCACAAAGAATGTGAGTTTTATCTGACGTTATTAAATCACAGGTGTATTTTTATAACCTAATAAAGTGACATTTTTAACACAAACAGAATGCATTTTTCTCATGATGAAGGACAAAACCTGCTTGAGGTGTTGCTATAAAAGCTGAGGAACCAACCTGAACTCGGTCTGAGGCCCAATGTGACAGTTACAGGTTGACTTTAAAGCTGGTAAGTTAATCGTTCCCCCTCTAGCGTGCCCCTCCAGTGGACTAACATGATAAGGTCCTCTCTAACATGCTGACTATAACTCTGACTTAACTGTTTCCACTATACATCCATCATGACTTTCTGCACACTGGGACTGTGACCTGTCCTGTACACGTGACATCCATTGCACGTCTGTCCGTCCTGGGAGAGGGATCCCTCCTCTGTGGCTCTTCCTGAGGTTTCTTCCACCTTTTTTCCCTGTTAAAGGTTTTTTGTGGGCAAGTTTTTCCTCACTGGAACCGAGGGTCTAAGGACAGAGGGTGTCACTCCCTGTACAGATTGTAAAGCCCTCTGAGGAAAATGTACTTTGCGACTTTGGGCTATACAAATAAATTTGATTTGATTTGATTTGACGAGATTTCACTCATCAAAATTGTAGATAACAGTTAGGTTCTTGTTGAGGCTGAATACAACGTAGTTTTGGATTTGCATCTCATTCCCTTTGGGTCTGTTTTACAGGTTAAAGTTAAGGCAGTGATTTCCAAATTTAGGAGGCATGGTAGAGGCTGGAAAAGGATGCTGTGTTGGGTGGACTAACAACAAAGCAAAGTTGTTCTTACCTAGAAACCTCACCATCAGTGAATGAGGGTGTTTCTCCAAGTGGTCCATGTATGCCTGCAGATTGGACAGGAGAAATTCGACCTCGCGTCTGCTCTGGGTCTTTAGGAAGAACCTCTTGTCATTCCTAAAAATAAGAACAAACTTATCACCAGACAGGAATATTTTGGGTTTATTAATTTAGTCTGGAATAAGGTAAAAGGTTAGTCAATGGAGGGTCTCTACATGTAACAAATGATTATGCTCACGTGACAAAGAAATCTGCCTTGCTCTTGGAGTTGCTGACAAACTGGAGGTAGCAGCCGCCCGAGCAGAGGGAGTTCATGTATTCCTCCTCTGTGATCTCCAGTGAACTCCTCAGTTTAGCAAACACTGATGCTGCAAACGTCTGCATCTCAAATCCCTGGAAGGGAAGGGTTACAATTCAGTTTTCATCCTGTTCATTTACTTGAACAAAATTCAAATGTATATATGATCATAATGGACAGCATTATCCAAGAAAAGAAGATCAAGCTTTAATGATTTCAGTTGGAAATGATTACTTGCCTCGTGGCTATGAGTTTCTTTTGCCTTGAAATGTTCAGCTGTGAGCGTATCCTGTGCACAAGTGTTTATGAGTGAATTTCTGTATTGTGTTTCATGTTTATAATGCAAACAGTGGCCTTATAATCAGAAGATTCCTCACTTGAACTGGTGTGTCCATAGTGGTCTGTATGGAGGTTTGCATGCCCTCTTTTATCATGGCTGTCAGTTGGTAGAACTCGTGCTCCGGGTTGATCTCAAACACGCCTAGCATCCTCCATCGCTGTCTCAACTGCCACCAGTGTCTTCGCCTGGCAGCTCTGGAGGCGCGAGCAGCTTTTCTCTGTGCCATCTGTGACACAGAGCAAAATTTAGAATGATGTTCAGCTGTAGTATCTGCATACATACAGTGGGCTCAACTGCCCACTGACAAAATGTTTTGGCCAGCAACTTCCAAGTGTTCAAAAACCAAAAAACCATGAACTGAGCTGAATGTTTTGATTGAGACCAGATTTTTTAAATGTATGTATGTATGTGTGTGTATATATATATATCTATTATATATATTATTCTATATATATATATAGATATACTATATATTATATTATATATATTGAGCACTGTGCTTTATTTATTTATTTATTGGGCCCTTTAATCCTCTTACATCACTTGGTTGCTCTTTAATTAATCTTACCTCATTTCAATCCCTCAGGAAAATTCAAATGTTTAATCTCATTTTAATCTCACTTTCCACTTTGATTGGCCGGTGAATGTGTTCATCTGCGCCGTACTCATTATTCTAAGAACTGAGGTTATGTTACATAACCAAACGTTCTTCCTCATAATATTCACTCGCTATGGGATATGGTAGCTCAAGTTAGGACTCCAGGACCGCGCTTGCCACGCACGGCCCTGACACGTCAAGCATGTAGAACTGGACAAAAGTCAGAGGCAAGGACCAACTTGCTGCTGAACAAATGTCCTGAACAGACACGCACGCTCGCCAGCGGCTGCAGTCCCCTGCTCGTATACACCAAAGTTATAGCCTCCACCACCCAGTGGGTGAGGCGCTGCTTTGTGACTGGCTTTCTCTTTCAGGGTTCAGCCCAGGAGACAAACAGCTGATCGCTCCTCCTGATGTTCTGTGTCCTGTCCATATAAGAGTGCACAGCTCGAACCGCACACAGCATGTGCGCTCGCTGCTCACCAGGAGACGTGGTGAACGCTGCGAGCTCCATCGGGGAACATGAACCCACCACCTTAGGTACCAAGACTGGGTTGGGCTTCAGAACCATCTGTGTATTCCCCGGGGTGAACTGAGCGCATGCAGGGTTCACAGAGAGCGCATGGATATAACTCACTTGCTTTGCAGAGGCGAGAGCCAGTAACAGCACTGTCTTAAGGGACAGGTGTTTGAGACTTGCTCCCAGCAATGGCTCAAATGGGGGGCCTTTAAGCCCCTCCAGAACATCACTAAATCCCACTGAGGTATTAGTGGTCTGGAGACAGGGAGAAGCCTGAGCGCGCGCCCTCATAAACCGGCACTCCAAAGGGTGTTTTGTTTTGCTGTTTTGTCCCCAAATCCTATATGGCAAGCTGCTACAGCTGCCAGATAAACCTTAACTGTGGAAAAGGGATGTGGCCTCATTCGAGACACCACCGCTCAAACACTCCCCACTTAGAGTCGTACAGAGACCTAGTGGATGGAGCTCTGGAGTTTTGTATAGTGTTAACCACACTCTGAGGAAGTCCAGCAGTGGTCAAATTGGACCAATCACAGTCAAGGCCCACAGTTGCAGTCGCTCCGGATGCGGATGGAACACCACCCTCTCTGAAGCCATCAGACCCAGCAGCCGAAGACACAGTCTGAACTGGACAGCCGAAGACACAGTCTGAACTGGACAGACCTGTGTCAACGGAAGTGCGTGAGGTAACCTTTTACTCAAGGTTTCATTCTCTCCTCTGAGAAGCGAGCAGTGAATGGCACGGAGCGCAGGGATAATCCCAGAAAGGATATCTCCTGCATCAGAGAGAGCTGGCTCTTCTCCGTATTTATCACAAAACCCAGGTGTTCCATGACAATGTGCGTGTGAACCCTGGCCTCCTGTTCTGACTGCGCCAACAGGAGCCAACCGTCCAAATATGTGGCCAGCCGTACGCCCGGGCATCTGAGCAGGGCCACAGCAGCCTCCGTGCACCCTATGAAAGCCCTCGGGCTGAGAGACAGGCCGAATGGGAGAACACGGTATTTGTAGCACACCCCCTGAAAGGCGTATCAGAGATATTGTCTGTGAGGGGGGTAAATGGGAATGTGGAAATACGCATCTCTCAGATCCACAGACGAAAACCAATCATTCGGTCTTAATAGTTGCAGCAGTGAATGTGTCAGCATCCTGAATTTGTATTTCCGCAGAAATTTGTTCAGAGCCTGCAGAATAGGGCGGATTCCTCCTCCCCGCTGTTTGGGAACAAGGAAATATCTGGAGTAAAAACCTGACAGACTCTGTTCGGGAGAAACGACAGAAACTGCTCTTTTTTCTAACAGAGAGAGGATTTCCTCCTGTAAGATTCGAGCTAATTCTCCCTGTGCTTGTGACTGTATTACACTGGAGAAACGGGGAGGGACAGCAGCGGATTGGAGCCTGTATCTCCGAGAAATCGTGCATAACACCCACGGTGAAGCTGAGGTTGCTTTCCAATTTTCCCACTTGAGAGAAAGAGAAGAAGCGTATTGCAGCCCCTGCTCTATCACAGGAGGTCCCGACAGCAGGGCTGTAGCGCCCCCCTGCAGTAGAGCCCCTGGGTATAATAACCTCTGACGCCCACAAACAAGCCAGAACAGTGGGCCTGCGTAATGGGGAACGGCAGGATGCTCGACCCGGAGAGAGGAAAGCTGTCAGGCCGCTCTCTTTTTCTCAGTCCCACCAGGATTTCGCGGGCCTTTTTTGAAATAGTTGCGGCCTAAAATGCCTGATGTTGCATGAGGTTTTCAAAAAAATTGCGGTGAAAGTTGCAGTGCTTTTTACATTTTTGTTGCGATTTTGTTGCGGGAAGAAGTGAAAGTTGCGATTCAACAGTCACGCCCAGGAGCGAGGGGGCCCCGTCCTTGGGGGCGAGCCCCAGAGAGGGTGCAGCGAGCACTAAGTCCACGGCCCCGGGAAGCGGCAAGGTCCAGGTGGGAGGGCGCTGTAAAGTTTGCGGCTCCTTCGCCTCCTTCCAAGCCGACCCAGAGCCAGTTCCCACGTGGGGATCCTCCCGCGCCATGCGGCCGTCCCTGACCCGCCGAGTTGAATCCCCCGGGCGGACTGCGCGGACCCCACCCGTTTACCTCTCAACGGTTTCACGCCCTCTTGAACTCTCTCTTCAAAGTTCTTTTCAACTTTCCCTTAAGGTACTTGTCGACTATCGGTCTCGTGCCGGTATTTAGCCTTAGATGGAGTTTACCACCCGCTTTGGGCTAAATGAACATTCAATTCATTGGCAACAGCTCTGGTGGACAGGGGGAGTCACTTGCCTTCATAGCGGGACCGGGTGGGTTCCGCTACTACAACCGGCCAGGGGACCTCCAGCTTCTCTGCCGCACGTTTCCTCCCTGTTGGTAGACTCGGGCAGCTTCAGCTTTTCATCCAGGGCTGGGGCCACGAAGGTGTCGTCTTCCTCCTCGTCCTCTGATATGAGGAACGAGGCATGATCGTCATCCTCTGTGCAGTCAATTTCCAGCACGTCTTCCTCGGGAAACGGGGGAGCTCGGAGCTGCTCGCACTGGGCGGCCCAGTCGTAGCCAGTCTCCAGAACTTCCCCGGCCATGTCCTTGTCTTCCTCCGCAGCTGCGCCTTGGTCAGTGGTGGGGAGAAACGGGTCACGGTCCGCAAGGCTAACTTGGCGGGCTAGCCTGCATCTGAGGCTCTTGACTGTGAACACTTTGCAGTGTGACCCCAGAATTTCAAGGGCTAACCTGGCGTGGTCAACCCCCAGGCAGGTACTGCACACCGGTTTTATTCCCGTAGCAACAGAGCCGAGACTCATCCGTGGAGGGGAGCTGAGATGAAATCCGCCGTGGAGGGGCTGGAAAAAATATTCACCAGTCCGGTCTGGTATGAACAGCAGAAGACAGAGCACAAAACTAGTGTCCGGTGACAGAAGCTCAGACATAAGATAAGCTCTCAGGTGAGAAGGTTTTGAATTGAGGGAATGTTATCTGCGCGCGCTATATATAGTAGATGGGACTACTGGGTGTGGCGCAGATGAACACCTTTTAACTGTGAGCGCAGAGACAGTTGATGAACTCCGTATAATTTCAACTGGAAAATCTCAAATGTCATGGATGCTGTTGCACCTATTAAAACTAAGATGACCTTGAGTAGACAGAGATCACCATGGAGGAACACTATGATGGTAAAGGCATTGAAAACAGAATGCAGGAAAGCAGAGCGTAAATGGAGAAAAACTAAACTCCAAATTCACCACGACCTCTACAAACAAAGTCTCAGTAATTTCAACCATGAGTTAATCAAGGCTAGACAGCAACACTTCTCTAAAATTATTAATAAAAACATCAACAACACTCGCACTCTGTTTGCTATAGTTGATAAGCTTACAAACCCCCCAAAAGAGATAGTTTCAGAACTCTCTTCAAAAGAAAAATGCAATGAATTTGCTCACTTTTTCAATGAAAAAATCAAATCTATAAGGTTAAATATCAACACAAATCTACAAAATGATAAAGTGACGCAATCCCTAAAACCGCCTAGGAATGAATCAACTGTGATGTCAGAATTTAATACAGTTGATCAAAAAAACATAGAAGAAACAGTTCAGCATCTTAAATCATCGACATGCTGTCTTGACACAATGCCATCTGACTTTTTTAAAGCTATTGTAAAATCTGTCCAAACAGATCTGCAGCAAATAATAAATTGCTCACTTCAATCAGGCACGTTTCCTAAACCCCTAAAAGTAGCTGCCATCAAGCCACTCTTAAAAAAGCGAACGCTGGATACTTTCAAGTTAACCAACTACAGACCTGTCTCAAATCTTCCTTTTATAGCCAAGATTGTTGAGAAAGTGGTTTTTAATCAACTCAGTAATTACTTGAACTCCAGTGGACTTTTTGACAAATTTCAATCAGGTTTTCGAGCTCACCACAGTACAGAAACAGCTCTTATTAGAGTGTTAAATGACATAAGGTTGAACACTGACTCAGGCAAAGTATCAGTTCTGGTCCTGCTGGATCTCAGTGCTGCGTTTGACACTGTGGATCACAGCATACTGCTGAACAGATTGGAAACATGGGCAGGACTCCGTGGAACAGTCCTAGAATGGTTCAGGTCCTACTTGGAGGAACGGAGTTATTTTGTGACCATTGGAAGTAATCAATCAGATCGAGTGGCTATGACATGTGGGGTTCCTCAGGGGTCAGTTCTTGGACCCCTTTTGTTCAGCCTATATATGCTGCCTTTGGGTCAAATTCTGCAGAATTCTAATGTCAACTATCATAGTTATGCAGATGACACACAGATATATCTTGCGCTGTCCCCAGATGACTGCAGTCCTATAGAGTCATTGTGTAACTGTCTAGAGCAAGTCAAAAATTGGATGAACCAAAATTTTCTTCAGTTAAATCAAGAAAAAACTGAGGTAATTGTTTTTGGCAATAAAGAGAAGAGGGTTGCTGTCAGTAAACACCTTGAGTTACTGTCTCTAGAAACTAAAGACCAAGTCCGAAACCTTGGCGTGTTGATAGACTCAGATCTGACCTTCAACAGTCACATAAAATCAGTCACCAAAACAGCCTTCTACCAACTTAAGAACATATCCAGAGTTAAGGGCTTTATGTCCCAAACAGATCAGGAGAAGCTGATCCATGCTTTCATCTCCAGTAGACTTGACTACTGTAATGGTCTTTTGACTGGACTCCCCCAAAAAAGTATCAAACAGCTGCAGCTCATTCAGAACGCAGCAGCTCGAGTTTTGACCAGAACAAAGAGATCAGAACACATCACCCCAGTTCTTAAGTCTTTACACTGGCTCCCAGTTAGCCACAGAATAGATTTTAAAGTTCTGCTACTAGTTTACAAATCACTGAATGGTTTAGGCCCACAATACATAAACGAAATGTTAGCAGAATATAGACCCAGTAGGGCTCTGAGATCTACTGACTCAGGTCAGATAGTGGAGCACAGAGTTCAAACCAGACACGGTGAAGCAGCATTTAGCAGTTATGCTGCTCACAACTGGAACAAACTACCAGCCCCAACTCTTAGCGCTTTTAAATCCAGGTTAAAAACTTTTCTATTTTCACGTGCTTATGACTGAGCTCTTTTAAAGAACTTTTAAAGAATTTTTAATCATAATCCAGTGATTCGTTTATTGTTTTCAAATTTGCTATTTTAATGATTTTAAATGACATTCTGATGTTTTTAATTAAATTTTCTTCTCGTTTTAATGTTTTATTTCTATTGCTATTGCTTCTCTTAATGTCAAATGTTTTTCCTTGCCTCTGTAAAGCACTATGAATTGCCTTGTGTATGAATTGTGCTATCCAAATAAACTTGCCTTGCCTTGCCTTACCAGCCAATCAAGATTGGCGGATTGAGATAAATGCTTCTATCAGGGCTGCAGGAGGCAAGGTGTTGCCAGGTTGGCTACACTGTGTGTTCAAACTAAATGTTTTGGCAGTAAAAACAAACCCTGTGGCTAAGTAAAATAGTCTTGCACTTCTGCTTCCACCACAACAGTCATCCTGACACTGCAGCTGCTGGTGTTTGAGTCTGTCAGAGGCTCCTGGATGTGATGAACCTGGAGGGGAAGCTGTTTATAGACATTCAGAATGAGCTTATGTCATCTGATTAGGAAAAGAGTGGATTCTTTGTCTACTTTGGACACTACATGTGCCGATTGAAAAGAATGTTTCTTCAGTGTTTTTCAAATACAAGTTGATTCTCGTGCACTTAATGTTTTTCAGAATTCCATATGTACAGACAAACAAACATAAACAGAAGAACATATTAATCCTCCTATAAGAGGATTTAAAACAGCCAGACTTGTTGATAAAGATAACTGCCCACTTTTGTCAGCACTACTCCATGTCACATCTGCCAGTGTACAGTATGCTGTTCCATCTAACAAAGCAAAGGTCATAAGCTCATAACCTGAAATATGATATGATTAATCTTGTCTCTATGTGATGCTGAAAAGTATCACCATATATCACACATAAACATATATACAGGCAGCTCTTACCTCGGGTTCTTGCTTGGACTATGCCGTAAAACACAGGAAATGCTTCACACACTGTCTTCGTATGCGGTGTGTCTCAAATAGTCTTGTCTTTGAGAATATTATCCCCTCCCATTCTAAACTGTAGCCTACCACATTCCAGGCAGGTTATGCAAGTTCTGCAGGGTGTGCCACACACGGAAAAATGTGTGTGGCATACGTGTGCTTCTTCTTCAATGTACCTCAAAGAGCAAACCCCCGAGGAAAGCAACCAGATTTGTTAAACAAAACTTGTCCTGTAGGAAAGTATCATCTACTGGTGCTGGTGGCATGTTCACTCTTTTGTTCACCACAGGGCAAATACACCACATAAAAAAATATTGTTACATTCAGTCAACCTGATACATTACATACATTCAATATGGAAATATATTCAGGTCGTTCTGGATGCAGTGAGAGAAGTCACTTTAAAGATGCAAACTAAAAGCATAATACATTTAAAAACGTTTATGATGTGTGTAGCCTACGTTCTGTAGAACTAAGTACCACCAGTGGTTAAACTGGCTTCTGTAAGGAGGAGGAGCCAATTCACATATTGGTAACTTATTTAGCCTACATTTCACCATCAATCTACACTGCAATTTGGTAAACTTATTCACAATATACACCATCAATTCACATAGTAACAATATTTATTTTCATCTCATCAATTTACACTGTTATTTGCATTACTTATTTACATCTCACACCATAAATTAACATAGTTACTTACATCTCACACCATAAATCTGCATCAATCAAATCAATTTTTTGCTAAACTTTCTTACATGTCACAACATCAAACCAAATATCAGTCATTACAATTAATTCAACTTTCCACATAGGACTTAGATCTCTTATCTTCTGCCTCTCCTGTCTTTGTCTACATGCTATATAGTCTGCTGACCACCGCATGTACACTAGTAACAATATCAGGGCCGCTGCTAGCCAGTTTGGTGCCCTAAGCGTAATTGCTTTGTGGTGCCCCCCCTTGCTTCTTTGAACCAGATATATATTATCAATTTTTAAATAACACAGATCATTACAATGACAATAAAATAAATAACAGTAAAAGTGTAATCTGATTCAATATAATTTAACAACTTAACAATAATATTACAACTGAAACCCCTTCAGAACTTCGTGCGCTATGTTCAGCACATAACGTACGTTATGGTAGCGACAGCACTGGATATATTTCATCAAATCGTACTGTAAGTTAAGAAATATGTTAAGTTTAGTTACATACAGTATATGAATACATTTGAGGAGTCAAATCTCTGCTAACACTCTCTATGAAGACTACATCTTTAGTGAATTATGGGGGATCCATATTGGTTTATAATACATTCATAATGCTCTATGACCACACTCTTAAAACAGTCATAAAACATTATAGATGTGACTTATAATGAATGATGACTTCAGCTGCCTTATGGATGCTCTGGGCCAGTTATAAACTCCAGGTTGACTGTTGGGGCTTTTAACACATTATGACTACCTATACACACACCTCAACAATCAGCTGTAGTAAGAACTCATAGTGTGCTATAACAGTCTATGCAGTGTCATAAGTTATCATTATTATGTGCTTGGTCAAGTCGATTTTGATACATCTATAATAATTCATGCTTCATCATCATGTTTTGTTGTTGGTGTTTGGTAAAGTGTGATTAAAAGAATCTGTGTTGCATCAACAGTGATTATTATGTAAGAAGCCATGATGTCTAAATGAAATATTAATGTATAATGAGAGAGGGATCCCTCCTCTGTGGCTCTTCCTGAGGTTTCTTCCACCTTTTTTCTCTGTTAAAGGGTTTTTGTGGGCAAGTTTTTCCTCACTGGAACCGAGGGTCTAAGGACAGAGGGTGTCACTCCCTGTACAGATTGTAAAGCCCTCAAAGGCAAAAAGCTCTTTCCTACTGCCTCCTTCCTGTGTTCCCTTGTTTGTCTCTCTCTGGGTGTGTGTGTGTGTCTGGGTGTGGCAATCTAATCATGTTCCTCCTGCTGCCACCTGCACACTTATATCTCATCTACTAATCAAGATACTGCAGTGTATATACCCCGGCTCCTCACTGCAGATACTTCTGTGTATAGTTGGTAACACTACGGCCAAAGAGCTTCTTGATCTTCATGTTTTTTTGTTTGTCTGACTTTTTGCTCTCCCCTGTTTCAGGACCATTCCTCCCCATTTTTCTCTGTTTGTCTGACAGCCTGCCTCCAGCCCAGCTCATTGTGCCTGGCTAGCAGCACCCTGTTGAATCGTGGCTACATTTAGCTGTTCAAATACATTTGGCTGTGGGAACCTGCTTCAAATCAAAGATGCTGTACATCAACTTGAAGCTTAGTGTGTCTTTTTTCAGTCACATGTTGGTTTTAATCCTGGGACAACATGATAGTATACAGTCAGACAGTCAGTGTGCTCAGCATGAGATATCAGCAGTAACATTTAAATTTAAAGCTGACACTGAGAAAATGAACATGTAATCTGTGGTCCATAAGATCACTGGAATGTATGTATAACGCTGGGACATAATTTTATTTGACTTATTAATGAAATCTGTGTACACAGAATTATATTGTATTGTATTGTGATTGTGAAAGTGTTCATGGCTTGGTTAATTGTAAACCTGGTAAGTAGGTAACATGTTCTACATATACCGTGTTTCAAATATGGAAGCATTAGACAGCAAGTGTTATTATTTTAGAACAATTAAATGACTAAGACGAGAGAGACGAGAAAGAGACAGAAAGACAGACAATCTTCTACTCTTCCTGTTTACTGTTTGTCATTCCTTCTCTTCCTCAGTTGGGCCCTCTGCCTGCAGCCCACTCTTCTTTAACCTTGAGAAACAGGTGATCCCTGAATTACTCCTGACAGAGGAAGGCCTTCTCCAGTCTGCCCTACAATAAAAATGAGTATTGAAGGTATTATTGAATCCTGTCCATTCACAATAGATGTGTGAAGAGGGAATCAGCCAGTGTAGGCTGAATGCATCAGAGCATCCCTGTGGGGCCGTCTTTGTGTTGACTAATAACTTTCTTAAGGTTAACCTGACTTAAGTCTCCAGCAACTCTTTAAACCTTATACAGAACCATTTCTTGCTATAGAGGGTTTTCACCTACGTCACATTTTCAGTAGCAACCCAGATGCGCGGCCATATTGGAGTCACTCGGATGTAAACCCTGCGATGGATAAATGTCCGAAACCACATTAAAGCTCTTCAAAACACATTATAGATGCAAAGGCATACAAGGAAGGACTTGGTCCGCAAGAAAGGGCACGATATTTGGAAAAGTTACAGTTGATTGATGGTTCTCTTTGACTAATTCTGGGCGTGTAGTATTTGTGGTGTTATCTTGGGGTTTAAAGTCGATCCACCAGGATGAGTTGGGCAGAATGTGAGACCGACTCAGGCACTTCTGATGAACTTTGAGAGTGTCTCTAATTCTCTTTGGCCAAGTGTCAATAAATAATACAGCATAAGACATCAGAGGCTCCTGAACACTTTTTGAACTCCTCCTCCATTGACCTTTGACTTCAGCAATTTCTCCACAACAATATAAGTTCCATTCTATTTTGCTCTGATCTGTACAGTTCCATTTCTCCCTCCCTTTTTTCTCTGAGTTGTTTACATTCTAAGTCACAAGCTGTGAATCAAATGCAAACACATGGACTACCCCACTTTGGTAGGACTGCCAACATGGCGATGACCAGAGTCACCACGCTCTTCAGAAACCTGTAGGTGACATCAGTTATTATGTCTATGTTTTATACTGTCTGTGGTCTGCTTCAGAGCATGATGATGGGGTGGAAAATAGGTTGGATTCTGCAACTACAACACTAGTGGTCACTAAATCCTACACACAGTGTTTTTATGTGACAAAAAAAAAAAAAAATCAAGTCACATGTAAATGTTTCTTACTATCTGAAACATCAGTGTTATTTTTTACTAGTTTGTTGTTTTTTAATGTTTGCACATTAATATGGATGCTGCTCCATTGTATTTTTATTCATTTAAGTAAGTAATTTATTTTTTTACTGTTTTAGATTGGTGGGAAGAGTTTTTATGTCGCCTTGTTTTACAAGTTTATGATTTTTCACGAACATGCATCTGTTGCATTTAATAATGTACCTGGCCTGTTTTCCTCTTAAAATGTAACAAACTGTTGTATGACCACAGATCGTCTGAAAAGCTTTGAAATCTCTCCCTCACAGTTGTTTTGTTTTGGACAGAGGGTGTCGCTCCCTGTACAGATTGTAAAGCCCTCTGAGGCAAATGTACTTTGTGACTTTGGGCTATACAAATAAAATTGATTTGATTTGATTTGATTTGATTTTGATTTAATAGAGTTGCAAACACAGTATTGATTAACTACTCCGACTGACAGCCACAAGACAGACCTCTACAGGAACAAGTTGGTTATGCTGACTATGTTCTAATGCTCTTGTATGATAATTAAATATGGTTCCATCTGAGCAAATATTCTTTTTGGAAGATGGTCCCAGTAATTAAAGCTGCAACACAGAATGGAAGCCCAATACTTCATAGAAACATTAAAATAGACCAATTATAGTCTATAAAACAGGATTGGTTTACACTTCATACCCGATCAGCGGAAACTGTAGAGTGAAACTAAATTGAATTATTATGACTTATGTAGAGAAACAGTTTTCTGATGCCATCGTGCTGCTTTGAGTTTACTAAAATTCAACTTGCTTCCTTAGTCATTATTAATGACTGATAAAGTGTGAGGTCATGAGGCTTCTGAAGCAGCTGATACACGAGACCAAAGTTACAAATGATACACAGTTCTTCAATCTGGAAATGTATTTATTCTGCTAGTGGAATTATAAAGCAGAATGCAGAGCACAGCAAGCATTCACAACAGAACCTACACTGAAGACCCTCCCAGTCATGGTTTTTATTCTTACTTCCAGTACTGGACATAACTTAGCACCTAACCAAGTTAAAAGGCAAGCAAGCCCATAAAGTTCCTATCAATCAGGAAAACTAAACTTTAAAAGCCAAAAAAGTATGCATTATGAACATGGCCATGTCTTCACAAACTAAAATGTTTTCATCCATTTAAAGATTATACAAATACTTGCACAGGTCAAAAGTGTGGACAGCTTCTTGTTTAATGGTTTTTATTATTTTCTACATTGTAGATTAAGACTAAAAATCAAAACTATGAGGTGACACATATGGAGTTATGTAACAAGCTTCATGAGGTCGTCACCTGGAATCATATTCCAACAGTATTGAAGGATATGATATATATGATACATGCTGAGCACTTATTGGCTGCTTTTTCCTTCACCCCGTGGTCTAACTCATCCCAAATCATCTCTACTGGCCAGGTCAAAAAGAGAGATAGAGAGAGAGAGAAAAAAAAAAAAGATAGTGGAAAACAAAAGATGGTCCCACAACAATGGAAAAATCATTCCAGGTGACGACCTCATGAACATGACAGAGAATGAAGAGTGTGCAATGCTGTGAAAGCAAAAGAATCTGAAATATAAAACAGATTCTTTGTGTACCACCTCGTTCCATATGTGTTATTTCACAGTTCTGATGTTTTCAGTGTTCATCTACAATGGAGAAAACAATACAAATGAAGAAAACCATTGAATGAGACATTGTGTCCAAACTCAGGACAGGTCCTGTACATGAAAGTAAAAAGACATAACACTGACATTTAGGGCTGACGACTTCACTTCTAACAGAGAATCTATTAACAGTTAAAGTTCTTCTGAATCTTTGTGCAATGCCTCATAGGTCTTTTATCTTACGTGTAGCCTAGCATTGTGACAGAACAAGACCACAGCATCAAACATCACTTGCATTAAGCACAGTAATTCATTCTCAAAAGAAAACTATGAAAAGAAATGTTGGCCAAATGAATGCTGAATGCTTCACAACAACAACGACAGCACCCACCTCTGAATGAAACTATATAGATGAATGAAGGCATTTACATTTAGCGTTGCTTTACCTCCTGATCCACAACACAGAAGACTGGCTCCGGTTCTGACCCTGTGGTCTCTACCTTCTGCAGCTTAGAAAACAAAAACATAGTTCAGGGGGGAGCAGCAGCAGCAGAAGCTTAAGAGGCCACTGTCATCAACACTTCTATTTCAGAAGCACATCAGGTAAAAACAGCTTCATCTAGTACAGAGAGGTCTGGACCCCGACTTTAAGAAACCTACAACTAAAACAGTACACAAGTTGACTTTTCTTTGTGTAACACAGTGTGAAGCTGCTGTTACACTGATACATCTTAAAAAGGGGAAACGAAACAAACAAACAAACAAACAACAAAAAAAAAACAACAGCAATGCTGGACCTTAGCCAGTAAACAGGAGACTGCGCATACAACATGTTAGTACAGTTTTATGTGTAGCTTATATTAAATTAGTAACAGAGAACTTAGAAACTATCATAATCCTTCTTGTCCTTTTTGCCTTCGCCCTCAAAGCTGTCTGTCCCATCACTGTTGTCACGGCGACGCTTGCGGCTGTTGCGGACGTTGAAGCGAGGGTTTATCTGTGGCAGAGGGTCCATACCCAAAACTTTATGGATCTGACGGAATGCCAGCAGCCTCAGGGCAAACTGCAGAGAAATACAGGAACAAGCCTTAAAACAGTGAGCATTAAAGCAAGATAACAGAGCTGACAACTCCACAACACATTTCACGTGATGCATCTCAAAAGAACAAAGATGTTTACATCAACAGGCGCAGAAGATAGCATCATCATTCATCATTTAAAATCTAAATCCTGAAAACGTCCTGCTCTTGTCTGAACTGTGTATCAAACAGACACTTCAGTGTTTTTGGATTCATTCACAATCACACGACGAGCTTTTCCTGTTTAAACTGATCACAACGTGACAATGCAGTCAAATTTCTTCACGTCTTGGATCAACTTGATAGTTTGTGTGTAAAGCTCATACTTGGGCACTTGAGGTAATGTCCTCTCTCTGCTGCTCTCCCATTGGTGTTAGAGTATCCACAGGCTTCTTTTCACAGGGATCTACCAGTCCTGGCCCACCTGTTAACAGAATAACATGACAATAAGTAATGTTTCAATGCATAAGGTATTTCATACTCTTCTAAATCAATACAACAGAGATTTAACTAGCCAGTTGGAATAATAAAATGTACAGATACTTCTACATTGTTATCATAAACACACACTTTGGCTAGTTCTCTGGAGCTTTTGACACCAACAGTAGAGAAAGATGCTTTAATAGCATTGGGTAATAACACCACAATGGTGACTGGTCCTGCCTGTAGGTGGTGCTTTAGAGAACATTGACCCGTACGGTCACACAGTGAATGCAGGTCAGTGACCATCACCTGCTGAGGTGAGTCGTGGACAGTGCAGGATGTGCTGCATGCCTGTAAGTTTGCCAGTCAAAGGTCACTTAAGATGTATAGAATGGAAGTAAATGGGAAATGAAAATTCAACAGTGCTGATTTCACTTATGTGTCTATAGACTGTAATATACCAAATCACACTAACATTCTAAGTTAATGTAGCAAAATGATGAATTTATAACTAGAACACTCATAGATGCAGAAGGAAATGAAAAAAGAATCTTACCAGGGAGTAAAATCCCAGATGAAATACATTCAAAGACACGTCTCAGTGCATCACCTGGACTGAGGGGGGCGGAGGCGCTACTGATGGCCTTCTCAACGAGCAGCTCCATGGCCTGAACAGAGTGAAGAGTAAAAGACTGTCTGTGAGAGGTAAGCGCCAACGTTTCACTCACAATCCCTCCGATACTTAATCATCAAAACTTTTATTGTGAAACATTTACAGGATGGTTCACGGCTCTCACTATTGTCGCGTGTGATGCCTAGTGGTAACATTTTGTTAACGGTGACTGGCTGAATGTTGTTCAGCATGTTTAAATCAAATATACTTACCCATCCTGGGAAGGGCGACCACGTAGGAACTCGCTGACAGAGGTCTCGCAGGATTCGGATGATGATCACACAGGACTGAAGTCCATTGGCTCTAGCCTTTTGATGCAATAAAGTTAGTTTTACGGAGTGACCGACAGTGACAAGAGATGGACCAAACAAGTGAATCAGTTCTGTCATAGAGGTCCAAACACTACTGTGCATAATGGAAGCTTGAATATGGTTTGAGGTGTGTATGAGCCATAAGAGTTTGCAATCAGCTGCCATTCCCAGTAGTCTTGTACCTCACAGTTAGTAAGGGAGTTCAAAGTTTGCAAGATGCACAAGAAATGAGGACTTTTCTTGCCATCTTCTAAACCCTGACCCCAGGTTTTTCCAGGTATCTCACAAACAGGTACTTAAAAGTACAAGAGTACACCTGAGAGGAGAGTATAGGGACTGAAAGAGCCAAGGAAATCTGCTTTACTTTGCCTGTGCTTTTGCTCAGGTAGCAGAATCACAGAAAAATACTCAGATGTTCCTTTTTCTCTCAATCCCCATTCTACAAATATATATAGAATAAAAACAATACAAACGTTGAACATGAAAGCACTTCTTGATGCACAACTTTGTGCAAGTTATTGTGCAGCCTTATGGAATCACATGTAGCTATAATGCAGAACTTGGAAAATTGAGAAGGGAATACAAGGATGCCAGTTCTTTGCTAGAGTACTTTTTTCATATGAGAGCTTCAAATCAACTTATATTTATAAAATCAATACATATGATGGACATTAACCAGATCCTTCTTGGCATCCTTGAATATTTTTTTGCTTCAAATAGTAATAGTTTTCCTCATTATTAGAAAATAAAAAACCAAATGTGTAAAACACAAATAAATCAATAAACAAAAAGAATGCATCTCATAAGGCTACAATAAGAAAGTAAAATGATGTTCCGAACCTGGAACCACTTAGCGTGGCGCAGAGCAGCCAGAGCGTCAAGGCATTTTTGCCTGTCCAAGACGTCCGCTGGGTCTTTCACCATACCCGAAGTTACATCTAAAAATGGATTTGAAGTGTCAAAATGGTGATGAGGAATGGGTGTTTGACCAGGTCAGCGAGGCTGGCAAAGAACAAACACATTGCCACACATACCAATGTTTTTTTTTTCCCATGACAACCTACAGTTGGTTGTTTATTTTGCAATTTTAAAAAAGGTTAGCCACTGATTAAAAAACAACAACAAGAAAAAAGACTGACTACACAAACCAACACACTGTCAACGTACGTAGATAGATACTGATTGACTGTGTACGATATGTTAAGTCATTATATTCTGTAAAAACGGGGTAGGACTGTACTGACCCAACATTAGCCTAATGTGCTTAGCAAGTAACAATCATGGGTTTAGTCCAGAAATGTCTTGAAGCCAATACCATTTTAATCAGGCAGTTGTGTTGTGAAGCTCACCATTACCTTGGTAAGTAGCATGGGAATTTTGAATTTTAGCCGATTTTCTTCACTTCCAGGGTTTCCATAGCTAATAATCATTAATATGCAAAAGGCTAAGAGGCCTTGACCTGATAAAAAAGTGGCATGGCAATAGTAGGTGTGGCAAAGTTTTTGGGATGTGAGAAAACCTTGGTCAAAAATCCTTCCGAAGCTGTTGGGCCCAACTAAACCTCTGATGGGAGACAATGTACTGAAAGATTGGTGTGTTTTCTTTTGGTTTGAAATAAAGGCTTTTGTGCTGGACTTCTAAATATTACTACAAATATAGAAGGAGGAAGCAATGGTGCTGAAGAAGAGAAAAAAACATGAGAACTACCCGCAAACAAAAGGGGTTAGGATATCACTGCATGCATACCTAACATCAGTAGGTTGGAATAAGACCCTAACAATCATCGTATACCAAGGCAGTACTCAGGTCCAAACAAAGATTCCTCAGTCATAGCCTTCTTGCCTGAACATTTATCAATACTCCCCTAAGAATTATTTGAAATAATCATTTAAAAACAATATTCATGGTTTAGCTTAATATTTTCATTGTCATCAAGATTTAATTTTTGCTGAACCGGTCTAAATCTCATCTCCTGTGAAGCCCAATTTTAAGTCTTGTGTGTGTAAAGGAACATGTCAATCAACTCAGGGGAGCACTTCAGTACAGGGGACCTCAGCAAGGTGAACTGTTCACCAGTACACAAAAGGAAGATTTGTTTCCTGTGGGAAAAGAACATCCAATGTCCTCTGCTAAATGTTGATTTGAGAAACATCTTTGCACAATTCATTCCAAATTCAACTTGAGGAACAGAAGTGCATCCTGTTGCCTATTTGTTCATCTTCTGCATGAACTGTCTTTTTTGTCTCCTCATCTCATAAAGACATTTTGGAGAAAAAGATACTGTAAATGATTGTCTCCCATTGAATATAGCTAACAGGAAAATGGAAACAGAATCCCCTGGAACACAGGAAACAAAATAGAATCTCACCTGGGAATAACTAGACTTAACACAATGCAAACACTGATCATGCTTTGTTTAAAGGATAAAGCTAGCATTGGAGAGGAGTTACAGAGCAAAAAGACCTAAGAGCAATACTGCTGGCACTTTCACGGTTTTTCTTTAAATTTGACACTAGAAGTGATACGCCCCACAGAAATAGAAAGCATAAATCGAGAAAAATAAAGTTGGGGGTCTCTTTGGCACATTATCAAAATCTAATGATTCACTGACATAATAAACTATTCCAATTGTTCAAACCAAAAGGTGGTAAATTAAATGTTTACAGGTAGACTGTGGACAACAAAACCAGAAGGAGACCACAACTGAAGTTATCAAATAAGATGAGCTTGCACTTCTTTAGTTGCCAGGTCATTTTGTCATCAAATTTAAAGCCAAACGAGAAAATCTTTGTGGAGTGCCAGCAGGACTGTGCTCTTCAGGGTGTCAACCAACATACTGAAACTGATTTCATAGAGAGAGCAGAAAGACAAGAGAAGAGGTGCAATGGAAAAGGCTGCGATGGGTTTTCCAACCTCCGTCCTGTCCATTTTCCTCTCTGATGACAGGTGAAGTCAAGGTGATTGTCACTTGCATCTTTGGCTCGGTGCAGGATGTCAGAATGATGGCCGCTTCCTGGATGGATCCTTTGACTTCATATTTTTCTGGTGTTACCATCTGGAAGAAACAGTGTAGATCCAAACGCACAAACATTATTTTGTACATACAACTAGTTGACAGGCACTTCTCAAAAGGGACCATACCTAGCTGATTTCATCTACACTCAGTGGCCACTTCCCTAAGTACTGTTGTTAGATGTGGACTTGTGATTCCTTAAAGAGGAAGTCCACACTGAACATCGTTTTGCACAATACAATACAAAAAACATAGTTTGTACATGTCTGATGTGAGGTGAAAGGTCAGTTAAGCCAAATTCTATGGCCCCTTCTAAACTGACAAAACAGTGAAGTAGAATCTTGCCTACGTGGCAAAAGGTGCAGCACATATTCTAGCTTCACTGGGGAGAGAGTAACACGGGACTCACACCGAACGCGGAACGGAAGCGGAACGGAAGTTTGCCCGGCGTCAACTCACACCGGACGCGGATCAGCCGCGGAACGGCAGCGGAGCGAGCCGGCCGTATTCACGCGAGAATTCTGGACATACCCGAGACCCCGCGATAAACAGTGTATAAAGAAAACAACAACAACAAACAGCTGACTTTGCTTCTCCGATGTGGAGGAGATTATAAAAAGCATCTGTTGTGTCATAAATGATTGTGTGTTGTTCCACTTCAACAATTAGTCTCTCGTTGAGACCCTTTGATCGATCTTTGATCACTTGGTGCCACCGGTCATGACGTAACGTTGATGTGAAGTTGTAAAAAGCTACATGAACTGAGTATTGTGTTTTATTTTGAAAGGGGGCGGAAGTTTATTACGTTGATTCAAGGCCCGGTTTCCTGTCTAGTGCGCAGTGCTCTGTTGAAATTTACGAGGTTCAGCCACGGCTCGCGGAAGAAATAGAAATCCTGCGGAAAGCTCGCGCCGTGGCGTGGAGAGCCGCTTCTGATCCGCGTCTGATCCGCGCCCGGTGTGAGTGCTCTCATTGACTAGACTGGATTCTATTTGCTACGGTGACCGCGGCGGTGCCGTTCCGCTTCTTTTCCGCTTCCGTTCCGCGTCCGGTGTGAGTTGGCCTTAAGCCTGCTGGCTGCATGTGGAACTGTCGCATGATGCAACTATTGGCTAAAACATAGATCACATTGTATCTAGACAGCTGTTGTCAGGCTAACTCATTTAAAATAATAAGTATACCTAAACCATGTAATGAGGGGTGAGTCCAACACTAGCTGAACACATCCTGGGGTTGAACACATACTGTGTTCAACAAAACACAGTAACATATATAGACATATACAAACCAAAAGTTTTCTTGGGCACACCCAAGAAAACTTTTGGTTGGACTTCAGAGAGCTGGATTTACACCCAAAGTTGGGCAATGTCATCTCACAACGTCACAACATCTCTCCAGCTATGGTGCTGTCAATGAGCAGCTCTCAGCTGGTTCTGCTGACACTGGTAGTTTGCTTTCTAAGACATCTCTTTGGTAATATTTTGGCATTAGTCTCTGGAACCAAAGTACTTAAATTTATTAGAGTAGCCACTGAGTAAATTAATTATGGTGTGATATTTGTAAAGATAGTACTGTTAGCTGTTTGGGGAGGTGCTCCACAATGCGAGCGAGGAGGCTCTTGGTGGGTTTCTCTGAGCAGAGTAAGACTAGGTTGACATTCTTGTCCCCGCGAAGCAGCAAGCCTTTGGCCAAGACTCCAACCCTCATCACTCCCTTCAGGGCTCTGGACAGGTACACGGGGAAGAGAAAGACAAATATGCAAAAGCATAAACAAACAATTCAAATGTCATAATTCTGTGAAATACATCTAAATGCAGAATTCAGTTTGGTGTGCAGGACAAGTCTCAGAGAAGATGATGCATGTCTACACACATAAACATCAGGGTCATATCACACCTGTCTTTAGAAGGTTCTTTTTTCTCTTTGTCCTCTTCTTTGGCCTTGTCCTGGTCTGTAATGATGTCTGACACCAGTTTAAGGGCACGTTCTGTGATCGACACAATCTTCTGGATAGACTGAAGCTCATCTTCTGAGGGGTAGATGGCTGCATGCTTGGTCATGACGTAGCGGTCATCTGAAGAATCAGGCCGACGTGGGGGCTGAAAGAATCAGAGTGTGTTAAAAAGGTCATTACAGCAGGGTTATGTCTTGACATTTATCAGTGTCTTGTTGGTATTAAATGCATCAAAGCAACATAACAGACAGCTGTAAGAGGAGGTATACTACATTACTGATTTCAACTTGCTCCAAGTACCGTATTTTCCGCACTATAAGGCGCATCGGATTATAAGGTGCACCTTGAATGAATGGCCTATTTGAAAACTGTTTTCATATATAGGGCGCACCGCATTATAAGGCGCATAGAATAGAAGCTACAGTAGTGGCTGGTGTTGCGTTATGCATCCACTAGATGGAGCTGCGCTAAAGGGAATGTCAACAAAACAGTCAGATAGGTCAATCAAACTTTATTAACAGAATACAAACCAGAGTTCTGACAACTCCGTTCACTCCCAAAATGAATAAACAGCTGTTTTATTATTTTTCCCGAGATAATGTCAGTGACGTAGTATTTTCGTGACACAAATGGTGTTGGACAGGAATTCCTCTTTACCGTTCTTACCGCTGTTACTTCCATAGACATATATACATAGACGCCTCATTGAGCAGGTTGGTCCTTGCTGCGATACGTTAACGCATCCGCAATATTGGATGTGGCAGATCTGCCCGACGTACGATTCAGCGCTCAATGCGGCGTCTACGTATATATGTCTATGGTTACTTCGGCAACGCCCCCTGACTACGGTAGCCATGATTAACCAATATTGATCCATATATAAGGCGCACGGTAAACTATTCTGACAGTCTTGTGGGGTTTAGATTAACAAACACATAGTAGATAATTAGATCTTTTCTATATGTGTACCAACTTATGGTCCCTAGCAACATAATGAGCCACAGTACATAGGCATGATCAAAAAGCCCTACCACGGGACCCTGAGGCTGCAGGCCCGGCATGCCAGGCCGGACTCCGAGTAGACCAGGAGGCCCTTGTGGATACCCTCCGTCTGGTAAACGACGACGTTCGTCCCAGTGGTGCTGTTCTTCCTCCATACGTCTCCAGTACATATCTTCTTCATAACGCCTGAAAATATAAATTACAGTTAGTCTCCCTCCCAGTTTGAAATGTTTAGTTGACACATTAAAGAAAAAACCAACGTGGAGCATTGCCGAAAAAAGAGCCTCAGTCAAACAAGTGATGGCATATCTTTAAGAATCCAAAGGAAGTCGAGTAGTAAGTTTTGATTTAGGACATGAAAATATTGCCTCTCATCTAAACAGCTTCTTTAGCTGTTAAAACTTGAAAGTAGCAGAGAAGTAGTGAGAATGGGTCAGCTGTGAAAATACTTCAGACTCTCTTCCTCTCCACGATCATACCTCATCTCCATCCTCCAGCGCTCCTCCTCTTCTCTTCTTCTCCAGTACTCCTCTTTCTGCATCTGCTTCCTCATCTTCTCTTCCTGAATCTTTCTGGCTCGAATGCTGGGTTTGACTTCCACCTGCAGATCTGGGTTCACCTTTTTCTACAAAACAAAACATGTAAAAATAAATTATATTATATTATATTATTTATTTAGCCAGTATCTTCAGCCCTGGGTTGCATATTGTGGTGGTAACACTGTGCAAACTGTAATAGTATGCACACAGTCAATGCTGAGGCCTTTTTGTTTTACTCATAGTAGTATAGTCAATAGACAAAAGTAATGTAACAATGTGATGCTGAAGACCTTCTGCACACAGGTTAAACTTTTCTTATGTTCATAAAGATCACTCAAATGTATATTATAGAACCAAATATGTGTCAATGTCAAAACTTTGTGAGCACTTGATAAAGTGCTGGTGTGTATTCAAATTCTGTAGAGTGGTGCAAGACGTGAGCTACAAACCTTGTACTGCAGGCGATGCCTCCGGCCTTTCAGATGCATTTCCTTTGCATTTGGATCATTGAAACTACATTCACACAGCTTGCAATGGAAGCGGATGACTTTGCCTTCATCATTTCGGACCTAGAAAGAAGTTCCACATGTTACACTCAAGATTTAAATAGATTTCTGCTCAGTAAATGAAGGTTGGTTTGAACAAAAACGTACTTCTTCTACATAGTCATGACCGACAGGCTGAACGTCACTCTGCAGTGCAGCCAGAGCGGATGAGGACAGAGAATCTGAAACGTCATTCTTGGGGTCCTGAGTACCCGTAGAAGGCGTTGCAGTTTTAGAAGCCTCTACTTTAGCCTCCGCTCTGGCGTCTTCTATCTTCGCTGTGGTCTGTAATTTATTTCCACCTGCATTTGACAAATGTCGGTTAATCACAGATCAATGCCTTAAATAAAAGCCTTTGTAGAATCAATAAGTTGATAGTTTAAACACACATTTAGTAACACAACTACACAGCTGATTTTCTGAGAGATGGATTCATCTTCCAATGTTTTACCATAGACAATGTAAACTTTAAATATTTAATTAAATATGAATGTGACTGAACAGGATTATACCTTGATAAAACTGTTATTTTAAATCTTTCAACCTCAGCTTACTAACCAACAAAATTGATCTTGGGGGCATTGACTTTCTTCCCAGCAGAGGCAGAGTTGGCAGCAGACATGCTGTTAGCCAATGGGTTCTTGACACCTGCCACACCACTGCTGACTATGTTCACAGGTTTCAGGTAGGGGGGGCTGGAGCTCATGGCAGGGGAAGAGGAGGCAGCCATACACAGAGAGCTGGTGGTGCTGGAGCTGCTCAGGGTGGCTGTGGTGGTCTTGCTGGGAGCAGCTGTGGTGGAGGACGATGTCTGAGTAACCATACTGGGCTCAGTCGAGGGAATGGGCTTACCGAGTTTAGTATGAAGCTTCACAACCTGGAGGAGAAAAGAAAGAACATTTTCAGCCCATCTGATGTTTCCATGTAACAGTGTCAACTTCACAGTTTGTGTTTTTTCAGACTATTTTACACTCTTCTTCCCGGCAGAAGGTGCGTGGTCTTAAAAGGTGTCTGTTCTCTTATCCAATGTGAGATGAGATAGGCTGCAGTCGTGATGAATGGAGAGACTAGAAGATTTGCAGCCAAGATGTTTTGGCAACATTTTTTTTTTTATTATTTAAAAAACTAAAACTAAATTAAAAACAACTTTAACTCTGATTTGGGGATTGTAGTTCCTGCATTAAGAGAGCATACCTTCTGGTGCTTGGCTCCACGGATATGGGCAGCATAGGCATCTGCGCCAGTGCAGGAGACGTCGCAAAGTTCACAGCGGAGCTGGTTCTGAGCATTACGGGCCAACACTCCTCCACCACTTCCGCTGCTGCTGTTGCTCTGGGAGACTTTGAGTGCCGCTTCCTTCTTCTTGTGCTTCTGGCCTTCTAGATGTTCCTTGTAAGTCTGCATGCATTCAATATTTTGACAAAAATATATTGTAGTTATGATTAACTTGGTGCACGTGATTCCTGTACACTGGAAAACATGGTGGCTCTGTGGTATACTGAACTCACCTGTGGGCCAGCACAGCTGATCTTACAGACGTCACAATAGTGGATCTGGGGGGGTTTGGGCGGCTGCTTGGGTCGAAGCTGCTTACTCTGGAATGGGGGCTTCTTGGTGAAAGTATTCCCCGTCCAGGCTGCTGTTGCTGCTACAGCTGCCACTGCCTGCTTCTGTTGCTGCTGCTGCTGCTGGTAGTAGCTGGAGGCAGCTGAGTAAACTGCTGCCTCATAGCCAGAGTATGAGGTTCCTAGAAAGGGTTAAACCAGGGCTCACTTATAACCTGCTCAGTGCTCTGTCATTTCAAATTTAGGTGCAAAATCCCATACCAACCATTTCAGTTTAGGACATTAGCATGCTAACATGAAACGTAGATGAACATTAACATTTTATACACTGATCATTTTCTGACATGGTGGATCATCAACAAAAACTGCCGCCTGCTTTTGGCAGAACATTCTTTTAGCTCACCAGAGTAGGTGACAGCGTTTGTGCTGTAGGTTGGGCTTTGGGAGTAAGAAGGAACCACAGATGCAGCAGCGGCCACAGGCTGGACAGTGGAGGTCACTGGGTAGATGGAGAAAGTGGATGAGGCTGGACTGGGCGCAGCTGGCTTTATCACAGTCACCTGTCGAGTCTGCTGGCTCTGGGTGTATGACGTTACCCCCTGGCTGTATCCGGGTTTGGGGGCTAGAAGACAGGAAATGAACATGCATACCTCTGAAAATAGCAATCTTTCACATGTACAGTGAAATATTGAATAAACTTGCTAACTGTGTCTATGTCACGGCACATAAGGAGCATAAATACTCCTAAAGTCCAACAGTTCCACTTGAATAGCTTTGGTTAGACAATAGGAGAATAGCTGTCTGTTAGCCTGCTCATAATTGTGTGTAGTGCTTAGTAGAACAGTGTCATATGTTGCCAGTGAAAGGAGTATAGATGAATGAAAATTAACCCAGTGTGTATTCAGCATACCTGTCTGGTAGTAGGAATCTGCCACACTGGGTTGTGGCTGTGCAGCAGCGACAGCTGCTGTAGCAGTGGGCTGTTGATAGTACTGCTTACTGTCATAGGCTACAGCAGGAGCTGTGGAGCGCACATATGAGTAGGAGTCCTGCAAATGGAAACGGTAAATCTGAGTTACAGGCTTCTTGTTTGAACACATCTGTAATCTGTGGAGCGGCATGAAAGATGACAACTTGTGGTGTACCTGGTAATTCTGTGAGGTGACCGGTGGTGGGGGTGGAGGGACTTCAGGTTGGCGCTGAGGGTAGCCATAGTCAGTGGCAGCATGGGTTGGTTGGTATCCTCCATAAGCTGCAGCAGTAGCAGCTGCCACAGCGACAGGAGCAGGCCTAGCTACAGCAACTGTGGCTGCCGTGGGAGCATAGGCCGCCGCAACAGTGTGCGCTGCCACAGGTGCCTGGTGGACTGTGTAACTGGCCACTGTGGTGGGATGTGTATATGCCACCCCAGCAGCTGGCTGCTGACTGAAAGACAAATCAAATGAGAAGATAAGATAAACTTACTGATCACACACCAGGGACATTCATTTGTTACAGCAGCTCACATACACAAGGTGGATAAGATCAAGGCAGCTGCAGGTTTGATTCAATTTTGTACAAACAGTTGTGTCAAAACAGTTTGGACCAGACTAGAATTATGAAGGAATCTTTAGAATTAGCAGCCTAAGCTGACCAATCATGTCAACAATGGCATAGCCCAAAGTGGAGCTGCAGTGCGTGAAATCGCTTCAGATTCTTGGGATTCTGCTGTCAAAACAGCTCATTTATGTTGAGTCACATGCACCGGATGTTACTCATCGGCTGTAGCATGTTAGTCAGCTCAGCTTGGTTAGCCAAGCTCATGTAGCGCTGCTGCCATGGAAATGGCAAACAAATACCAGAGAGGGAAGATCAGGTCAGAGACTTACATTACTGACATTTGTGTCATTTATTTGTTTTTATTAACAATCAGCCATCATCTGTGTGCTTCAGGTGTTCAGAATTATGCCCAATAAGCCACTGTGAATACATTTCACTGAAAATGTACTGAAATGTGACAATAAAACCAAAGTACACATTGAATCATGAATTTTGTGTAGTTACACCCATAGCAGACACACAAAAACAGCCCTTACCCAAAACACACAAACCCATTTAATGTCCATCTCTCAAATATCACAGAATATAATCATTAGTAATGATTACCAAGTCACAATATTGGCTTATGTATAGAGCACCTTTGCAACACTAGGAGGCTGAGCTGGACAAATCACAGTAGAGGAAAGAAAGACACAAAGTGTCTGGATCTGTCCTAAAACCGAGCCTTAGGATTGACTCATGACAATTCTATAGAATGACCACGTCATGAGAAAAATCCACAGCTTTCTTCATCTGCCTTCTTTAAACTCCAACGGGCTTTTAGACTATGGACCAATCAATAACTCAAGGTGACACCCAGGATAGAGCAGTGCTCCATATCTGTGTGTGTGTAAATGGACTGTACTTACAGTGCTGTTAAAAATGTTCAAACACATTTTAATATTAGACAAAAAAAAAAAAAAAATGAGTAAATACAAATTGCCGTTATTAAATGATGACTTCATTTATTAAAAAGGGAAGTAGAGCTACATGAAAACGCTACAAAACCCACATGGCCCTATTTGAAAAAGTAATTGCCCTCTAAATCTAATAAGTGCTTGTGCATTCTTCTTCATCTTTTTCACTGCAGAATTGTTTTAATTCAGCCACATTGGAGGGTTGCGGGTGCAGGAGGGTGAGCATGATCGAGCCATTTAAGGTCATGCCACAGCATCTCAATCAGATTTAAGTCCAGACTTTGACTAGGCCACTCCAAAACCTTCATTTTGTTTTTTTAAAGTCATTCAGAGGTGGACTTGGTGTGTAACCCAAGTGCACTTGAGCTTGAGGTCACAAACTGATGGTCGGACAGTCTTCTTCAGGATTTTCTGGTAGACAGTAGAATTGATGCTTCCATCAATTCCAGCAAGTGGTCCAGGTCCTGAAGCAGCAAAGCAGCCCCAGACCATCACACTAACACCACCATGTATGACTGTTGGTATGATATTCTTTTTATGAAATGATCTGTTTTAAAATCATAGGTAACAGGATACACACATTCCAAGACTCTCACGCTACAGAATATATTCCCAAAAGTCTTGGGGATCATCAAGTGTTTTTTGGAAAATGTGAGACAAGCTTTTGTGTTTTTTTTGGTCAGCAGTGGTTTTCTATTTGGAACTCTCCCATGATGACATTTTTGCCTAGTCTCTTCCTTATTGTTGAATCATGAACACTGACATTAACTGAGGCATAAAAGTCTTTAGATGTTGTTCTGGGTTCTGTTGCGACCTCCTGGATGAGTTGTTGATTAGGCCTGCTGAAAAAAATCGATTTTCCGATTCTGAATCGATTTTCATATTAATTCCTTAAGATCGATTCTTACATCCAAAGATCAATTTGAATAAATTAAAATTTTAATACATTTTCCTCCTGTGAACTTTAACCCCACTAGTCGCGTCATTTAATTGAAACAGGCGTGCACGTGTTTAAAAAGGGAGACACGGGCTTGCTCCAGGTGGGACTGATGAATTAGAGCGGCAAGGTGTATGGGGGTGTCCCTGTTAAAGGACGGAGGCAGATGTCCAGTGTTTATGAAAATTGATTGCGGTTCTACAATAAAATACAAACAGCAATCAGAATAGCATGAGCTAAACATAATGCACAAATAATAATACTGGCTAAAGGACTGTACTGAAAGATACGCACGTCTTATGTAAACAAATACCTCACAGGAGGCTTATAGCTTTGACGGCAATTAGCCAAGCATTAACACAATATAAAGTAGCGTCAACATATTACAAATAATAATTAACACAACACGGCATCCAACTTGGACGGTAAGTTAGTGGAGAAGCTCACCTTTTCTCATTCACACACTATGAACCTACGATGCAGGTAATAGGAAAAACACAGGCAAGAAATACATCACACACTGCTCTTTAGCGGAGCTATATACTCTCTACACTACGGCGTCTCACACATGCGAGGTGCGTTCAATGACCGTCGAAATGATGCGTTCATGAACATGGGAAAATCGGAAATTCACCGGAAATAAAAACTACAGACAACAGAACACTCAAGGAAAACTCTACAATTACCAGCCACTTCTGTACGTTCTCTTAAAATAACTGAGGCGATTGCGGGTTACATTTGCAAAGATATGCGCCCGTATTCCGTTGCTGAAAACGAGGGCTTCAGGCGACCAAAACAACGGTTTTAATAACACTAACCCGAATCGAGATCGGATTGGATCGGATTATGATAATCGATTCTCAGATTGAGAATCGGAATAGAATCGATTCTTGGAATTTGAATTGATACCCAGCCCTATTGTTGATGCACTCTTGGTGTAATTTTGATAGACCAGCCTCTCCTCTGGGAAGGTTCTCCACAGTTCCAAGTTTTCTCTATTTGTGCATAGCGTCTCTCACCGTGGTTCGTTGGAGTTCCAAAGACTTAAAATGGCTTAGGAACACTTGACTGACAGATATCAATGACTTGGTTCCTCATCTGTTCGGGGCAAATCACTTTTTCACATAGTGTTAGGTAGGTTTGGATAACTTTTTTCCCCCCTTATTAAATGAAATCATCATTTAAGAACTGTATTTTGTAATTACTCAGGTTATCTTTGTCTGATATTAAAATTTGTTTGATGATCTGAAACATTTAAGTGTGATGAATATGCAAAAATATAAGAAATCAGAAAGGGGGCAAATACTTTTTCACAGCACTGTATATAACAACATCTTTCAACCACTCAAATAGTTTTTTTACACTACATATCTCATTCACCCATTCACACACTGATGCCAAGGTGCCGACTGCTCATCACTTTTAGGAGCTAACTATTCATACACATTCACATTCTTCTGCAGCAATTTAGGGTTCAGTATCTTGCCCAAGGACACTTCGACATGCAGACTGTACCTAGACAATCAACACAACAAACACTTATTACAAATCAATATGATCACCAGACTGGCAGGATCAATGCGGGTGAGGAAGATGAAATGGCAGTACCTGTCCATTCCTCATTACCGACACTGAAGTGCCCCTGAGCACCACAGTCATCTTGTACAAAGCACCACGTTGTTGGGTTTCTGCCTGAAATATTGCCACTTTAGATGGATGTATTTTCGGAATTAAATTATATTGATGAGTTAACAGCTTTGGTACATAGTGAGATAAGCAGATGACAAAAGTTAGGTTACGTTAAACTGTCACATAGAATCATACTTGTACAGTAATATTAAAATGTGTTTGGTAAACGGACTTATGCAATTCTTCCTCAAGGTCTCCTGACCACACAAAGCATTCTTACAACACCTGTCACAGTCTGCCAGCTGCTCATCAGGATATGGCACTTCCTATCCAAAGAGCTCACAGTGCTATGAAGGTCACCCACCCACAAAAAAAAAAAAAATGCACCACCATCAGGAGCTGCTTGGAATTCAGTATCTTAGTCACTTTGACTGGACTGGGAGAGAGCGAGAAGTGAACCAGCAACTGGTAGTACTAGACAACTAGACAACCACCTGAGCCTCATCGTGTTGCTTTAAGCTTCTTCATAGTGTAAAATAGGATGTTAATTTATTGATTTAATAAATAATAATACTTATCATGGAAATAATGTGGGTAAACACTACAGAACAGACCACTGATTGGTCAGAGAAAATCGTCATTTGCATGACACGGAACAACCAGAGTTGTCTCGTCATCAAAAGCCATGTTAGATTCTCCACACGGTTTGGTTCAGCAGTCTTTTGTCATGTTGCCACAATCAAGAACACCATGCCCTGCCCTCAATCTTCACCATTGTTCCAGAGTATGTGTCATGTCTAAGATAATGTCATGGCAGTTTTGTGCGGCATTGCCATGACAATAGTGTCAGAATGCCAGCCACATTTAGGGGGAAACTAAATCTAACCAGAGGCAGAGACACCAGGAGCCGTGACAGTCCTGAAACAGGTGTGCAGTAGTGTAGCTGGTCATTTCACAGCTTACAGGAAAGTCATGATAAATAATGAACCAGCTGTCACCTTTAGTGCTTGACTATAGCAGTCCCAGCATGACTGCTCCTGTCACTGTTGGTCTGACAATGATGCCCACAATTAAAGCATTATAGAAATGGAACTGCTTTGAAAAGAATGATAGGACTGTATTTATATTGTGTCTATTACTGTAATAGACAGTCTGTGGTTAGTTAGATCAGATTGGTTACGTTTATTACATTTCTACTAACTCTTTGCATAATCTACGTTTTCATGGTGTACAAATTTAATCTCATAAACATCTGAGTTTATATTTTAAGGTTTGAGAATTATGGTTTGCTTTCTTCACAGTTTAAATGCCTTACATAGCTTCTGCTGTCAATAACAAGAGATTAAAAGGAGGAGGACCAGTGTGCCATGTTGAAATAGTGTAATTACCATACCATGTATTTCACAATCTAATTAGGGAGGCTGCCCCTTTTTTCCAGGTTACAAAAACAGCCCCTTTAAAACGTGTGTGCACATCCCCAGGGTCCATGAAGGCAGGCTTGTTTTCAGTCTCAACACACCGATGATGGGCTCTGTCTGCTGGCTATGTGAGGCCAGCGTTCAGACCATTCTGTTACAGTGTGACTGTCACAGTACAGCCCGCTGTGTTATGCTGTGGCGTTGAACTGATGGCTAAATTAGTGTCACTGTATAATATTGTCGCCTTGCATGTTTCCCTGTGGAGCCAGCGTTACAACCAACTGCAGCAGCAGCGGAGGGATGAGCGCCCCCTCCCCTCCCCCAGCCTGAACAATGGCAGCAGTGGGAGCTGCACAGCCTCTGCTTACCTGCACACACACACACACTCAGAACAAAACACAATGCAGCACGCTGTAACCGAAAATCTGAGTGTCTGTGCTACTCTTACCTGTACTGGGCGGCAGCGCCATGGGTAAATCCAAAGTAATTGCCGGTAGCCATTTTGGCATCTTCACCAAGCCGGCTGGGCACTGCGGAGGACACACACACACACACACACACACACACACACACACACACAGGATGACGCTAAGCTAACCGTTAGCAGCAGACGCTTCAAGGACTGTCCGTTAACGACACATTATTCACGCTGCTGACACGCTTGGAACGTTACGTAGGTCTTTATATGTGACTGTGGAACGAAATTCAGTTGGTAATAATACTCACCATAGGTGAAGGAGACTACTGGACATATGGGAATCATTGGCTTGGTGTATTCTACCGACGCCCGGACTGCACTCAGCCTATTTATATTACGTGTCGTACCCGGAAAAGCAGTCTTTGCGCCTGCGCGGAGCGGAGGAGCGATGCTGATGTTTATTGTCTGGAACTTTATTAAACCATGCTTATTATTTAGTCCAGGTTATTATCTGTATTAGAGCTTATGTTTCACTTCATTCGCTTTACAAAGTAACAGTTTGAAATAATTTCATACACACATACACTGTGTGTTTTCATGCTTACCTAACAGATAATCAGTTATAAAATATAAATGAAGAGTTACTTCATTCATTAATTGAAATGCAGTTTAATTAGCTGGATTCCAGTTCCATCATTTATTTCAGACCCATGTATTACATGCGTACCTTTTCTTATTATACAGTAAGGCCCATAAAAAAGATCATGCTTCTGTATGTGTAATGTAATGCCCAGCAGGTGGTGGCAATGCACCATCATCATGTACAGTATGTTCTGCCTTAAAAAAAATCACAATAATTATTAATTATTAATACAATGGCTGATCGGCCTATAGTGTTATAAAAGCATGTCAGTAGTGTGATGAGAAGTAACACGACGGATGAATGATTGTTCTGACGTAAATAGAAATTTAATTTAAAACCTGTGCAGAGCACAAAAATGAGAAAGATGACGGATCATCTTTGTGAAGGTGTGTCAGAGATTTAGAGAAGTCTGGACATCATGCCGCGGCAGCTGAAGGTATCTGAGGCAGTTACCACTGCCCTGCAAACGCTGCTGTTATGGGCATTTGTTTTTATTTTATAAAACAGTCTTCAGTGTTGCATTAGACTCGCTGGCAGTAGCATTTCCATTATGTGATTTCTGCATCAATTTGCAAGGTTTTCTTAATTAAACTCTCAATTGCTGCCGCTCTGTGAGGCAGCTGCCACTGACATGCTGCTGTGTGGGGACGAGAGAAACAACTCTGGCAACCATTAAAATATTTATTCTTTAAATTAACAATGTGTTTCACACTTTATTTAGTTGCCTACCTCGCCGACACACACATACACACACACCCTCTGGTGACATCATCGAAAAAAAGAACAATTTGAATGATTAACGACAAGTTTATATTTTGCCGCACATGTCAGTGGCAGATTGAGAGACAGTTAAGAAAACCTTGCAATTTGATGCAGAAATCATGCAATAGAAATGCTACTGCCAGTGTGTCTAATACAACACTGACTACTGTTTTTTAAATTAAAAACGAAAAACAAACGCCCGTAGCGGCAGCAGCTGCCACGGCAGGTCAGTGGCAGTGCCACTAAATGGTAAACGGTAAATGGACTGTACTTATATAGCGCTCTACACTACATATCTCATTCACTACACTACTAGCTGCTGCCACGAATTTAGCCATATTCAAGATTATAAACCTATAACTCAACTAGGATCGGGGCTGTACATTAGAATTCTTGACCTGATCAGGCCAGTGGCTCATGTGCTCTAAAGTTATCCTTCACTTTAGATGATAATTGTAGGACAATATTGTATGAATGAAAATGTCTAACTGCAAGTGATTTAAGAATATCATTGTAATTCATCCCTAGATTAAAAGAAAACGAAATCAGATCAATATTGTCCATGTCTGCGGCTGAACCTACTGATGCCAAAAAGAAAGTGAACAGTCTCACTGATGAAATGACTAACATTTCTCGTGGCTACACAAAGTGACCACGCCTTATCTCGTTCCCACGCGTTATTAATTCGTGGCTAGGGAATATTTTTTTCCAGCCATGTCAGCAGACGGGCTCCGTGGTACGAGAGGAAGGTAAATTGTTCACATGTAGCACTGAAACATTTCTCTGACACTGACACTGAGTGGAATCGTTGTGTGTGTCTCTTTGGCTTATCAGTGGACTCCACACACTCCCACACACACAGCAGGTGGCGGTATAGGCTCGGCCCCTTTAAACTACAGAAGAAGACACATATCCCAGCGTGCACTGCCGCGGTGTTGTTGTTGTTCCCATAGACATATATAGAAGACTAGATACCTCGTCTGCGTTGCTGGTCAACGGAGTCGAACGTCCGCGCATGGCGGCCATCTTGGAACAGGTAGCTCACTCACCCATGTCAATAAATAACAGTGTTGGTAGTGGAACATGTACTTTTCAGATAACCATAACTTGCTCAAATTTCAACGGATTTTCAAACGGTTTGGTTTGTTATAAACATCAAAGGTGTAGTTATGATACTGCATAGATATGAATAATCATGTTACATCCTAAAAATTAGAATAACGTTCTGAAATAGGAAATATTGAAATTTACCTATTACAAATAGAAAGGCTGCATGTTGAAATCCCCACCCTATACACAGATGTATAACACTACATACTTATTTATAATTGAGGCCTTGAGACAAATAACCAACATTACATATTTTGATTTTCATAAATACTTTAGACCACCTTTCAATTAAATCTAATTGCAACTCATGACAAAAAATGACTAAAAAAAATAAGTCCCTATAAGTAGCGTCCTTTTACATATTGGGCCTATATATCAAATCAAATCAAATCAATTTTATTTGTTATGCCCAAAGTCCAAAGCACATTTGCCCTCTGAGGGCTTTGTACAAGTCTGTACAGGGAGTGACACCCTCTGTCCTAGTAGACCCTCGGTTCGAGTGAGGAAAAACTGCCCACAAAAACCCTTTTTAAACAGGAAAAATTGTGGAAGAAACCTCAGGAAAGCCACAGAAGGAGGGATCACCTCTCCCAGACGGACAGACGTGCAATGGATGTCACGTGTACAGGACAATTCAACACAAACAAATTGTACAATGACTGATAAAATGACAATGAATTACAATGAATGATAAAATGATTACAGTAAGAAACTACTGTAAGCAAAGAAACTAGAATAGCATGAATGTTAGAAAACACATCAAAGTGTCACTTTTTAACACTGACTGAAGCTGACAAGGTCAATGTGCCACCTTGTGTATGGAAAAAAACACATCACTATATTTATATTTATTTTAATCATGTGACACACGTGAATAAATGTTTTCAATTCACAGATTATTTTCATGTTAAACTGAAGGAGTAAAAAGATTCTTT
The DNA here is from genome assembly GCF_000972845.2 of Larimichthys crocea. NCBI lineage: Eukaryota > Metazoa > Chordata > Actinopteri > Sciaenidae > Larimichthys > Larimichthys crocea. Next base: position 20,586,851 of record NC_040011.1, read on the forward strand.
CTGTGTGTGAAGTACCCAAGCAGACGGCACAGACACACACTTACACGCCGTCTTTTTGTCTGCGCAAAAGGATACACAAAAAATATGCACCAATGACACACACACAAACATTTCTCCAAACGTATGAAAAAAACAGACAAACACAAGTGAGCACAGAGCTCAGTGTGTATCTGTGTATGCGTATACAGAATGTAATCAAATAAACAGCAGCAGAAGGCCTGTGCATTATGCATCACTTCAAATCATCAGCACAGTGTTGCTGCCCAATCAAACTTCAGCTCTGTCCTGGTATTGTTGGATCTGATGGGGCAGGTTTGGTTGTTAGTTATTAGAGGAGTTAGGTAAGGACTGCTTTCTTAAGTAACACTTACTTCCTCTTTGTGTGCTGATACAGCTTAGGACTGTTTTAAAAACCCAACCGACCAAAGCAAGACTAGCACCAATATAAATAGGATTATGAAGATTAATAAAGTTATTAGAGGGGGAAAAAAAAAGCTACCTTAGCAAGCTGCTCTGTCCATCATAAAGTGTGTAAGTCACAGAGAGTTGAAGCTGAGCAGAAGCAAATATGTGTGTATAAAATGTGATCCAGTTTGAATACATTTCTAAAGTTGTGCTTTTGTACAGTAATCAGTGAGGCCTGGACATAGATCCACCTTTCAATTAATCTAATGCAACTCATGACAAAAAATGAACTATGAAAAATGAAGTCCCTTATGCGTCCTTTTACATATTGGGCTAATGCCCTTTGAAAAGCACCGTTTTGTTAGCTTCTGCCTCATGCTGTTAACTGAAAGCTAAGTGTAGTCATCTTAGCGATTGATGTTAGCCTTATTTTAAAAAACAGGGACACAACTAATGTCAGCAGTGTATGGTTGTGGCTGTCTATGCCATACTGTGTGTCGCTGATGTGCTCCCCAAGCACAAACACATCCTGTGACCCCAATCCTCTTCCGTACAATGTACTCGACCTCCTTCAGTTTGATGGGCTGTGATCGTCTGCAGTTGGCTGAGGCCTGGCGAATGGCAGACTCTGCTTCCCTGACGACCCTCACTGTTCCCTCTGACGGAATCACGAGGCCTCCGTTGTTTCTCAGAGTAAGTAGGTGGTAGCTCTGGTCCTTGATGGCAGATGCAGCGTCTGTCACCAGGCTGGCACGGCAGACATCACAGGCCAGCTGCTTCAGAGCCGTCGCACAACAAACCCTAGAGTGAGTTAGTATAACAATAGCATGACTAGAAATACTACTAATAATACATCGTTAATAAATTAATAAGTTTTGTTTTTCCCACAGATTTGACTATTGGTTACAGGCAAATGAGCTTTCAGTCAGCCTTTACCTGAAATGTAACAAAGAGCGTTGTCCACAAGACCACTGAAGCGGATGGGAAGATAGCTGTGATCATGGACTAGGGCCGGAATGTCTGCAAATGGAGATGGAAGGTCTCCTCCTGCTGCAAAGGACATATCTACAGCTGACAGCTTTAGAGGTGTCAATGGTCGCTGTTAGGGACTCAGTGTCATCCTGTGCTGTACACATTTCCCACTGGCGACGTCAACTCCACATCGGGCCATCAGCTTTCCTAAAGATGTACTTAAACTGGCTGGGGTTGGGTTTGTTATTCCATCCGCCTTAAAAAAAAAAAAAAAAAAAAGATTAGCAAACAATTCAGAACTGTTTCAGTGGTGATTAACTCTAAACAGGTCAAATAGACAGTGTTTTTTTTAGATATTTAGTTTGTCCTTTTTGTGACTTGCATGAAATGTGGGTACGTCTTCAGTATAGGAATACACACACAACACACACCACACACACACACACACACCCACACACACACACAACAACACACACAAACACACAACACACACAGACTGTTTAACCAATCTATAACCAGCAGGCAACACACACCAGAAATCACAGCATGTGGCAGTAAACCATAATGATGCGACAAACCTTTGATGAAGTTTAGTAGAGCTAAAACAGTTCAGTAGACCAACAAACAATTAAAAGCATTTGCTGGAACTTTGGTGTAATTTTAGTGTTGTGGCTACAAATAAAATTATGACTCTACCGGATGCTCTGATGGAGTTAAACAGAAGCTCCAATGGTCCTGGGGAATCGGTAGGTCAGGATGTATCGCTGGCCTTCAACAGCACAGGGACCATTGACATCAACGTGTCAATGTTGACTACGAACCCCAGGACAGAGAGGCACCTTCAAAAGCAAATATTGCATTACTATGATCACTATATTTGCCCAGAAAAGGTAAGGGGATGCAAACTAACAGTATCAGATGTAAATAATGAATGCTCTCAGAAGAGCCGCTCACTTCTACAGCAGACACAAATCAGATGTGATGTTAAACATTCACTTCATTGCTATTCACTTCATTTTGGGGGGGGGGGGGGGGGGGTTAAGCTGACTAGTTGGCATCCTTGACCTTAAGTAATCAGTGACTACAGTTCATGCACAGCGATTTCGGAATAAAGTCGATATTCTGACGAGTTACGAGTTACCTTCTTGGCTGCCTCAAGGAGCAGGGGGTGTCATCGGGTTTTTATATACCGGAATACGGCCAAATTCGGAATGAATAAAGAGTTTACATGGCTCGCGTGGCATACAGAATATCGCCATTATGCCGTTTTAAACCAGAAATATTGCCTGCATGTAACGTAGTCATTGTGAGGTTTAGGACCCTTAGAATTACTTAGGACACTAAACCTTCTTGAATTAATTCATAACATAAGCATGCAATACATACCATTTTGACACGGGCATCTGGGGAGAAAGAAAACCAAATACAAGAGAATTGTAACAGACAAAGCGCGAGCAGCAAAACACACGGATCACATGAATATAATATTACGTACCACTTTATGAATTTGAGGCAGACTGAAAAGAGCATCGCTGAACTCGATGCAGAAAGGACAGACATCGTAGACGACAGAGCACTTATGAACCGATGCAACAGGAGACAGAGCATCTGAACTTGCAGAAGACAGTAGATAACAAGAGAACAGAACTTATTTAATGGACTTGAGGGATGCACTGAAACCGTTTGTTTTACCTTACATAATTTAATGATTTGTAAATTCTCTACTTGTATACATCTAACGAAGAATAAAAGAAAACCCTTATTTTCGAAATCAGCAGTCTCATTCTGATAATTTAATTAATTGTACTGGGTGGTTGACGACTAGAAATGGTGTCAGTGCATCAATAACTTAACAGTCACTATTTTAAAAGACCTCTTTGTTCGGTAAAGGGGCTTGCCATCCTCCATCTTCAAAGCGAGCAAGAACTCCCTGGCTTTTAACAACCACTCCCTGGTGCTTGTCCAATTCCTAGAACCAAGGGGGGCTTTGAACCCTTTGGCTCTGGGATTGCGACTGTTCAATATGTCAAACAGCCTGTCTGTTATCTATAAACAAATATCTTAATTAACTATAGTAACTGACATCATCACTATAACTTAGTGTCAACAAGTATCATATATTAAACACCAAAGTATGAGGCATTTCCATTTCCCTCTGTGGCTTTGATGTACATAAAGGTGCTTTTGAGGAAGGTACGGTGTATAAACTGTTTTAACCAAGTTCTTGCATATTGTTGAAATTAAAGGGTCATAATAGGTTATAATTCCTGATTCAAATATGAAAAGCATAATCCTGAGCCATTCACATTTAACACCACCACATGATGCAAATACCTGCATTACCTTGAATAAACTCTGAAGTAGCCTCGGAATCTCTGAACTCTGCATAGTCCAGAGTCCTGCAAAGTGCGTAGTGCCACAGCCACAGAGTTACTGAGGGTCTGAGCAGCCAGGGAGACCTTAAGTTTACAAAGACAAATGAAGGACAACATTAGCCTACAAGATACAAAGACCACAAAAGTAATATAATAAAGCCCACAATAAAGCCCTAAGTCCATTTCACTGCGACCCTCTATAAATGAATCCTCATGCAACACTACCTTCATCTTCTATTAGCGAAGTTCACATGCTTATCAGTGACGCGGTTGGCAGCATGTAGTCCACTTTCTTTTGGACATTGTTCAGCTGGACTATGTAATTCCAACTGATCCTGCCAGTTTGACTTCTAATTGGGCTGTATGCCTGCAGATCACATTTTTTTCCTCACTGCACACATCAGTAGTCTACACAGTTATATAAGCACAAACAAAACGTAATAAAAAGCAGACATCAAGCAGAGCAGATGGAAAAAATGAGCATGTACCTCCACATATTGCGTGTAAGCTTCAACATATGGCAGGAATCCATCATACAAAAAACCTGCCATGGGTTACCGGATGTGGGAAGTGTGGCTTCAGGGGCTCACAGGGGTCTGCTTTAGATTGCACCCCAGTTGTTGTGCACATACTGACATTGGATGCATGACCATCCATTGTCACGCACACGACCCTTATCTGCCGATGATGCAGCTCTTCTATTGCATGTACAACTAGCACTTTCTGTGTTTCTGGTGTGAGGGACTTGGTCAAATAATACGCAATTGGAGCTTTCCAATAACCCTGAAGCCCAACCACCATAAACACAAGCGCCTCGGTAGCTAGGTCTGTCTCATTCAACCGATCCCCCATGTCCACATATCCTAACATTGTTTGGGTCTGAGGATCATGCTGAACATGTTTTTTTATGGACATTGCATCCAGCATCAGAGTGACACAGCCGTATTTGTTCCTCATCTTCCTGACGCCGTCTTTCCAACATGTCCAGCATCATCTTGTTGAGACCTGGTCTGGCATCAAGAGAACTCAGCCACCTTGTATAATTAAAAAGTACACAACCACATAACCATTTAACCACGAACCTGTAATATCTGTAATATGACTATGTAAACACAGATTTGACAAGGTTCACCTGATTCCCACTCCTCACCCCTAAAAAAAACACATATTTCATGCCTTTTCATAGTCATTGGTAGCCTGACTATTCATGACCAACAGATGGGTTTCCATCAACTTGTAAATGCGCTTTCAATTTAGGTGAATAAGAAATCCTTGATGGAAACACCTGCAAAGTCGCATCAGTCCCTTAATGCGACTATAAATTTGATGTGCTCCAGGAAGGTGGTTTAACTTTTGATGCGACTAAGGGCAAATGCAATGAATATGAAATGCAAATAACGTTGGATGGAAACCCAGTCATTATTGTCTGTAGTGTGATTAATGTAATTCAGTGTTAAATTAGACATCAGTCACAATACCTTTGCAATGAACTGGGATGTTGCAGGTGAATAGGCAGATGTCTTCAGGTAGTGATAAGCCTTTGGACCATGGCAGATGGAGCGTAAGGCAAAATCTCTCTGGGCCTTGGTGTATTCTACTACCCTGCTTCGAGAGGAGATGAACCGGAAGATCTGAAATTCAATTAGCAAAAGTGATTCAGTAAGTCTCCTTTTAATAGTAACCTAGAAAGGAACAAAGAACATAAAATACACAAAATGATGTAATATTTTTATTTTACCTGAGTAGCGTTCAAGCTTGTCTTTCAGCTCTTCATTGATGAGGTTTTTCTCCTTCAGTTCCTCCAGGAGAGCCTGCATGTTGTTCTTGGCCCTCTTTTCTCTCCTGAAGGCATTGCTCTTCTCCCGCTCCAGTTTCCTCACCCTCGCTAAAGCTGCTTCAAGTTTGGCCTTTAGAGCCTCAGGGGAACCAGGCAATGCATATGAGTGCTCAGTGGCCTGCTGCTTGCGCTGCTCCTTGAGCCTCGATCTCTCTTCAGCGGATCCCTGTTTTGGGCAAAATATACAAATATATAAATAATCGTACTACAGAAATTAATTACTTACTTTTCCAACATTTCTCAATTCTGTGAGCCTGAAGAAACTTTAAGGTTCTCCAATTTTCCAACATAAAACACATCATCCTTTATCCCACTGATGGGGGGGGGTATGTTTTGTAGCCCTGGACAATTATGTAAAGGTTGCCTACCCTTGCCTGGGTGTAGTTTCAATGTTCATGTTTATTCATTCCAGTATATGAGAGATAGAGAACGTGAGATGACCAGTGATTTTCAAACTTTATAAACAGAATAACACCTCAAATAATATTTAGCTAAGACAACTAAAACATTCTTAGACCTTTGTGGGTTCCACCAAGATAAAGGATTTATAAACAAACCATATGATGCTCTCATTAATTGGACGTTCAAAATGCAAATACTCACATCAGGTATCAGGTCCCATCGAATTCGCAGGTTGTCTTCCCTCTCCTAGAAGTGGATGTGCTTCTTCTTGTTTCCGACTAAAATAAACATAACACGTTTTGGAGTGTCTAAAAATGTGCGAATAAACATGATTACATATTTATAGACATACCAATATTATGACCACCTAAACCAATCTTATACACAAGATTTTGCCAGCTAGGTTGCCAAAATCAGATAGGTGGAGGGTGGCATACATAATAAAATACATAATATCACAAAGTAAACACATAATGACAACGTCACACACGTTGAGGGGCTGCAAATTCTTTGTAATGGCATATTAGGCTGGATTACTGTGGCCAGTGATAAAAGTATTGAAATTACCATAATTCCTTAATGTCTTTGATATATCAGGGCCATTTTATGATTCATTAACATTTATTTCTAACATACGGTTCCTTAAATATTGTGGGTCACACAGACACAACCTTGAAATGAGCTGGGAGGTTGAAAATGGTTGGCACAACACCATCTCTAAGCGGACAATCTGCCCCGTCCTGGAAGTCTCGCTCCTAAAGTGCTCACTACAGAGCAGTGTCCTGGCAGAAGCCGCAAAACCATCCCTTCTGATGGCAACTTCCCACCTCCTCCTCCCCTCTCCGTCTTTGGGAAACCTTAAAAGAAGTGAGAAATGTACCCAGATCAGGGATGGCAATTAGCACTAGCAACCAGTCAAATGCTGGTCAAATATAATAGTGGCTGTCGATTCAATCACATACGCTGTTCCCGAGTTACAAGAACTGCATTTTAACATACTTCCACTGGTAACTAACGATAATTCTAGAAATAATAATGAAGCTGTGGATGCTATCTTACCGGTGAAAGGTGATCCCGCGTTTTCTGGTTTCAAGACAACGGTGATTAGCACACCCATAGGCTGCACAAAAGTCTGGCATCTTCACAAAAAGTCCACCATTACTAACAGAAATTATACTGTAAGATGTTTAACAAACCATAACAAACCAACCCGAAAATGAAAACTTCGGTTGAAAAGAAAAACCTTCTGCTTGTCTCTTCCATGTAAAATTACTGGGTGCTAGCTAGTAGCCTAGCCATGATACACACCTTTGACTAAGCTGCACGACCAAGTTGTTTTTTGAAGAGAAAAGCAGCGGTTTTAACATGTTCAAGCACCCGGGACTATAACCATGCTAATGACGTCTTTAAGAAACAAAACCATTTGTACATCCGTTAAAATTTCTGCGAGTTATATACCAAAGCTTGCACTGATCACGGACCTTACCTCATTGGTTTACCTCAGGTTCCACTTCTGCCCGCCAGAAAGCTTTACTGTTCCAAGATGGCCGACCTGTGAGGACGTTCTACGCCCCGCCTTAATGTATCTAGTCTTCTATATATGTCTATGGTTGTTCCTGCTTTGCTGTTACCGAACACATGGGATGGAGCGCAGTGTGTGAGTTTATCGGACGCGGTAGTGCGTGACCTCCACCCGGATCAGGATGAGCGGCCTGCGGGCAATCCTGGGCACCTCTGCGGTGATCGTGTGCGTGGGGGCCGGCTGTGGGCTGTGGGCTTTGGTCGTTCCAGGAAAGGAGAAACAGAGAGAGTTCCACAAGGTGATTCAGATGAATGGATTCAATGTGCATGTAAAATAAATGATCAATAACATTAAACTAAATGAATCAGGATATACAGAGAACTGACATGTGTTTAATGAAGTAAATCTGTGTCATATTTGAGATTACTGTGCACACTCTTCACTCTGTTAATCAGATTCATGAGGTCATCACCTGATTATTCAGTTAACAGGTGTGCCTTCTTTAAAGTGAATTAGTGGAATTTCTTGTCCTCTTAATGTATTTGAGATCATCAGGTGTGCTGTTCAAAGGTCGTGTTGGTATACAGTAAATAGCTCTATTCAAATACTGTGGTAATCCAACTAAGCAAAGAGAGACGACAGTCCGTCATTACATTAAGACATGAATTCAGTCAGTCCAGAGAATATTTATGTATGTATCCTCAACACCTGCTGCTGTCAAGACAACAGCCTCCTCCTCAACGTCAGCAGTATTCTGGAGATGATAGTGGACTTTGGGAAGAAGCAGGAGAGGATCTGTGCCCCCTTAATATCAACTGGTCGTTGGTGGAGAGAGTCAACTGCTTTAAGTACCATGGTGTCCACATCAGTGAGGGTCTGATCTGGATGCTGCATACTGACTCGTGGTCAAAAAGGCAAGGAAGAGACTATTTCACCTCAGGCGCTTGAGGAAATTCAGAGTGTCCCCCCAAATACTGATGGATTTCTGCAACATAGAGAGTATCCTCAAAAGGAACAATTAGATCTCAACCACCCAGATGACAGACTTTGCCCTGCTGTGATCGGGAAGAAGTTACCACATACACTAGACTGAGTTTCTACCTTCAGTGATCTGTTTGTCGTCTTGTGTCCAGATAAACAGCAAATATTTGTGCATTGTGTTTAATCCCCTCAGATCTCAGCACAATTAAACTTGAACTTTATTGAACCTATCACTTCCTAAACATTTCTCTTCTGTGGTTAATTAATGACATGTATCTACCTTTTCATCAGAATCTGCCTGAATCAAACCCAGTGAGAATGGAAGAGACGAGGAAGCGGAACGCTCTGGTGATGCAGGCCATCAAGGAGGCTGCTGAAACCAGCGAGAATGTTGCGAGAGGGACTAGACACCCTGTGAAATAAACAGGCCCTGCACCATGATAGCTATGTACTGAATGCTGCTGTGCTGCTGGACCACAATAAAGGCACATTATTGTATTGTTCTCTAATGTCCATCTGTAATGTCTTTATTGCACGTGACAAAGATTTATCAGTAGATGTTAAAATTGTTTATTAAAACTCATAACATAACCACATCTCTGCAGTCTTATTCAAACCTTAGGAATGACATCAGTGATATTTTTTGTATACATTATTGCAAGACAAAAGAAAGACACTGACACCAAATCAGTCTAGACTTGTGTGTGCACTATAATTTTAGAAGAATTTACTGACAACAAATATAAAAGTGCTGGTGCAAACAGCTCATCCAGTTTTCTGATTACTGACTGATCACTGATTACCAGGAAGAATGTGCTCAACTTTCAGCACTGGTGATAACATAAGGATGAACCCATGAATCCATTGAGGTGTATATGCAGTAAATAACAAAGGTGTGGTCTATGTCCATGAAAAGCTGATGATTACTGATGATATGACCAGTCTGGACGTTTCTATCTGCTTTATCCTGGCCTCTTGATGACGTGACTCAGCTATAAATGATTGCTCATCATGTGTTGGTGTTGGTGCTCCATGATGGCGAGCATACAGCGGGTTCTCTTTTTTCTTCCAGAATAAGTTGTGTGGTAAACAGATTTTCTTCTGCCTGTAAATTTCTGAAGATGATTTTATCAAGGCAATAAAACGACACCCTCTTTTAATAACAGACTGTGAGCTGCAGTTTGTTTTCATTATATAAGCATATTACCCAAGCCCCGGACTCTCTACCATCCCATCTGTGCTCAACTGCATTCTGTCACTCCCTCTTGTCATTTTTTGATGAAAAAATCCTGAAGATCCATCAGCACCTCAGTCCACAGGTCCTCCTTCCAGCTCCCCACCACCTCAGAAATTTCTAAGCCATTCACCTGTCAGCTGGACCCTCTCCCCACAGTTCTAGTTAAAGCCTGTCTCCCTTCTCTGGTCCCTCTCATCTCTGCCATCATCCAGTCCTCTCTCACTACTGGAACTGTTCCTACCCCATTCAAAACTGCAATCCAATCTCCAATCTGCCTTTCATTTCCAAGATCCTTGAGAAAATAGTCGCAACTCAGTTTAACGCTCATCTATCTAACAACAACCTGTATGAACAGATCTAATCTGGTTTCCGCTCCTCCATAGTACAGAAACGGCCCTCAGTAAAATCCCCATCGACCTCCTCATGGCAGCTGATTCTGGATTACTCTCCATCCTCATCCTCCTCGACCTGACTGCAGCATTTGACACCATCTGTCATTAGAAGAATTAATCTGTCACACCACCCTCATCATGAGGGTGGTTCTTCCATTGTCATCACTCAGACTCCTCTAAACTGGTTCAAATCCTACCTGTCATGCCGTACCCAGTTCATTCAGCTTGAAAGTTTCACATCTCAGCCTTCCTCTGTCACTTCAGGTGTGCCCCAGGGCTCTGTCCTGGGGCCCCTCCTCTTCATCATTTATCTCCTCCCCCTTGGTAATATCTTCCGCAAACATAAATTTCCACTGCTACGCGGATGACACCCATCTCTACCTCGCCAGCAAACCCACCTCCAACCTCATGCCCTCCTCCCTTACTGACTGCTTGACAGAAATAAAATCCTGATTCACCTCAAATCTTCATAAACTGAACAGTGACAAAACGGAGGTTCTCCTCATTGGCACCAAACCAACATTATTCAAAACCAGCAGTTTCGCTATTGACATCGACAATTGCTCCATTTCCTCCTCCCCACAGGTTAAGAGTTTGGGTGTCATCCTCGACAGCAGTGGCCTCACCCACAAAATTCTCCATAAGCTCCAACTGGTCCAGAATTCAGCTGTCCGCATTATTACTAGAACCCCTTCCATCCACCACATTACTCCTGTCCTGCAACAGCTCCACTGGCTCCCGGTCAAATCCCGCATAAACTACAAAATTCTTCTGCTCACATTCAAAGCCATTCATAACCTCGCACCACCATATCTCTTGGATCTTCTCCATGTTGCTGCTCCCACTTGCTCTCTCAGATCTTCCTCCTTCATTCACTTGACTTTCCCCTCCGCCCGTCTCTCCACCATAGGTGGAGCTCTGGAACTCTTTACCCCTGTCCAAAGGAACATCAACTCACTCTCACAATTTAAGTCTACACTTAAAACCCACCTGTTTAAAATAGCCTTTTCCATCTGATTCAATTGCATTGTCCTATTTTAACCTGTTTTTAATGTTGTATTCTTGTAATTTGATACTTTTATGGTTCTTTTTTGTTTGATTCTGTGATTTGCTGTCTACTCTCATTTATTGTAAGGTGTCCTTGGGTGACAGAAAGGCGCCTATGAAATAAAATCTATTATTATTATAGTACAGCTTCAGATGTGAATACCACGAAAATCACTAAAAATCACGCTGAAGTACAAATGTTGACAGTTTGTATTATAACAGTCCTCTTCATCATGCTGTTCACATTTTGACATCATGACACCAAGACGACACCTAACAATCCATCAACAGTACCTGGTCAGTGTGAGGCTTCAAACAGGAAGTACTCGAGGGAAGTTACCACTGAGCGCTGAGTGTCACAGAGTGTCATCAGCAGGTTGGAATAAGTCCACTTGTGAACAGCATGAGATGTCTAGTTGAGCTGTAGTCGATGCTCAAGGATACATGACAAGTTACTGAGACATTGATATTTTTTGTTGTGGTACACACACTACTGTTGGTAGCTTTTGTTTCAAAGTTGTTTGAGATGAAGAAATTACCACTGCATGCTTCTAATTGCCTACTTTCATGATATATCACTGCAGCATGAACTTTTTACATTTTCCAAAAATTTTACCCAACCCAACCCTAATTATACAGACACAAACAGACCTGTGATCTGCATGAAATCTACACCCAGACTGAACTGAATACTTAATACTGAGCTTAAACTCAGCCCAAACTCTTGCTCAACACCGCACTATAGACTTTGTTTTTTTCCTTTAATATGTCCCCTGTCTGTATATTGCAGGAGGAATTTAATTGAATCCATTCTAAATTAAATCAATCTCACAATGAGGTAAAAGTAAGCGTCTGGATTTCAGGTCTAGGGTTAGATTAAATATGAAACCGCAGAGGAACCACAGTAAAATCCAACCTTTTAGCATTCAACAATCTGAAAGCATTTTTATGAAATGTTCATAACATATAACATTATAAATACAGTGAAAATGAGCAGAATGACTCACAATGACATTGAAACTTTAACTGAAAAAAGGAGCATGACAAGAAAAAAGGCACTTTATTGAATCAGCTGAACACTTTATTTAAATAATTAACTAGAGGGATGTTTGTCCCAATCATGGCTCACAGTGAGAAAGAAAATTAGAAAAGATAACTGACATTAAACCATTTAGGAGGACATATTGTAACACTGTAAAACTTCTAAACACTTTGTTAAAAGCTTTATGACTAAGCATGTCAGACCAAAGAGTGGTTTTACTATTGATTGAAAAACAGCTATGAGAACCAAAATACAACTAAATGAGAATCTCCCTGGTAGTTAACACTGCTACAAACAACTCAATGAAACAAAACCTAAACTGTAAAGAAGGAGCAGTTTACATTCAGAGACTACAGGCCTCCATTTTAGATGGAGCTTTTGCAGAAATGACATTGTGACGCCACTGTTGGAGGTGTCACAGGTGTAAATAATAAAAATGAATGATGGCTAAATTCCATTTAGGTACTTTAGGTTCAGGGTCCTGGCACTGTGCACTCTGGCTTTTTCTTCACACCATCACGGTTTACAGACATCTACAGTGTTATTAGCTACACCTGTACTTATAAACCATTGTGTCCAAGGACTGCAGCTGAAGCGTCTTCGAGCCAGCTTTAAGCTTCTTAAGCAGATACATTTCCAATGTTGTTCAGAGTTCTTTGTTTGAATCATTTTCCATATTTCATAAGCACATTTATGACACGTTACATATTATACTGTATTATATAATTGACACTTTGTGACTGTTCTTTGCTCATTCTAATGACTGGAATGAAACGCTTCAGAAAAACACACCCGACCCAACATCTCCAGTGTTCTTCACTCCACCCACTTTCCCTCTCCACCATTACTTCCACTACTAACAATTACATGTAATTTCTTTAATCAAGTGGATTTAGAAGTAGTAGTGGCATTTCAGAGCCCTACCAACATATTAGTTGATATTATTGGCTTATTGCTGACATTGGTATCAGTGTAAACAGACATTAAAACTGCTTGTTTTGGGTAAACAAGAAAAACTATATTGGTATATGCTGCTGTGGCAACATAACAAGTACGAGAGAAGAAGCAGCTCTCAGTGTCAACTAGAACTATGTAATATGTTATAGAACATTTCATTGAAATATTCTATAAAGTTACATTTAGCTTAAATTTAGGAACGCAGCCTTCCAACAACTTTGTATAGGCCTATCTGCTTAAAAATGAACCACATCAGCTACCATACCAGTAATCAGTGAGTTTTCCCCTCTAAAATCAGAATGGGTCTCAAATATGTTTTGGGGGGTTAAATGGACAGAAAGAAAAGGTTTCTGTTGGACCAGGATCTACAGACTGTAACACAATGACAGAACATGTTAAAATGTGGGATGTTCGATATTAAATAAATGTCAGCAGACATTAATTATATACATTTATAGAAATTCAAAAGTGGTACTTTGGCAAAAAAAAAAAAAAAAAAAAAAAAAAAAACAGTGGAGGGGACAAAGGGGCCACGAGTGAGACGCACTGGCCACCAGACTGGTGGCCAGAAAGACAGTGGATTGTGTCCAGCAGCCATGACACAGGGAGGGGAGGGGGGAGGCACTAGCTTGTATGAAGGCAGCAGTTATATTCCAGGTTAAACAGCTGAACAGTATTCATGTTCACATGCTCTGAAATGACTGTACAGCTATCTAATTTCACAGTGCATACCAGAGCAAACTATCTATGATGGGGCGTCTGATGAAATTCAGTGCCACAGAAAATGTTAAACTTTATTAGCATGAAAACTCTAACTGATGACAAACAGATTGTGGATAAAACTAAAACGTACTTATTAGAACTGAGAACTGTTAATAACCACAGAGAAGAAATTAAGCCAAAGAACTTGTGAGGTCAAAGAGAACAAAATGAAAGACAGCTCACACCTGCAGAGAGGACCGAAGGTGAGAGCGTGTCTTTATTGATCCTAGCTAAGCACCTCAACCAGCACTGCTAACTGAGAACCTTTCCTGTAACACACAACATAGAGTGCAATGTATCATCCATCATACATTTACATTCAGCCAATATGAACCCACTGTATGTGCTCTGCTTGGCTTATAAGGCGCTCTCAACTGCATGGGAGCTCAATACATGTAGTCTTATTCAGTGCTGCAGGACGTCTACAAGGATCCACAGGTTGATTGGTCTTCACAGCAGATAAGAGTCAGATTAAAGCTGCGCGCTGGCAGCACCAAGTGACAGTCAGAGGTAACTGCACATCAAACTGTGTCAGTGAACTACATCCAGCATCTGTGATTGACTCCTCTGCTCTTATGGGTGAACATGCAACCCACTGCACTGTCCTCTCGGCTGACAGGAGCACATTTAACCAAAAAAAAAAAAAAAAAAAAAGATTTCACAGACAGCTGGCTCACATGTTCATGACCTTCTCATCTGTTCATGTTCTCTTGGCTCTGGGCTTCAGCCCTGTGAAGTTGTTCATTGAGTTCATTTGATTGGATGTTTCAGTAAAGCTATAGATCTATGGCAGTTTTTGCTTTCGTGTGCCGTATGTCGATTAAGAAACACACATTTTGAAAACCCGTGGAGATCAGTTGTTCTCTGATCAATAGAAACGTTTACGTCTGCTTTCCTTCCTGTAGTAAACCATCAGCCCCACTACGGCCAGCACACCCAGGCCCAGGATGGAGAAGAGAACGGTGAAGAAGAACTGGACTCCACTCATCCCTTCCTCCTCGACTTCCACTGCAAAGCAAAACAATGAGATTTATTATCAGACAAAGTGACAATCTTCAGAATGCCAGACAGAAATGAAGACTACCTTGGAACTGGTCCGTGTTGTCCACACTGGGGATGGTGACCTCCTCCTCTTCCTCCTCCTCAGCAGCCCTCTGTACTGTCAGCTCATACAACTTCATGGAGATGATATCATGGTTATCTAGAGCAACAGCACATGTCAGTAATCAACACTTAAAGAAAGAGCTCACACAAACCATCAATTTTCTGTTCAGTTCATACCTGACAGGTCTCCAGTGGCAGAGGAGGCACCAAAGAAGTAGCCTGTGGGTAGACGCACTCCTGTGATGTCAGCGCAGTCCTTCCATTCCTGTTTACCGTCTACATCCACCATGAGCTGGAGAGTGAAGGAACAGTCAGTATGTCACTCGCCCAAATATCAAGCTTTCAGTGGGAAGATTTTTAAGCATTACCATCAGTATCATCAGAGATCTTAAAGGTTTCCTGTTGGAAAAGCCAGCATTAAAATACACTGCTTCAATCCTACCTTCACTTCAGGGTTCATACCGTGAGCCTGTGTTTGGAGTATCTGACCAGGACAAACGTGTCATAGATTGCGTTGCGTGCCATAGCTGTACATCCTCCAAGCTCAGTGGGCCGTCCGTCATAATCATGGTCATATGACAGAGTCCCGTTCCCCAGCATCACGGATATGTATGGGAAAGCCCTCTGTGAGGAAGATGAGGGAGTTAAAACACAAAACAACATCGACACCTTCAACACCACTGTTGAACTATCACAAACTGACAGCAGGCAGCACTCATGAATCAGAACAGATGTGTGCAACAAGATGAGATGAGATGGTTGATGAACATTCTCTGCTTAAAAAAAGCAAACTTGTTCTGAAGCTACCTGACTTCCAGGCTGTGTCCTCTGCACATTCAAGAGGGTTGCAGAAAGAGAAATATGACTCACTTTAACACTGAAATAAGAGGCATGCAGAGCTTTTACATGGTGAGCCACATCTGACTAAACTCAATCATTAGACACACATTCATTTAGTCTCCAGTCCTGTAAATATGACAACACAGGAGCTAGCAGCTTTCACTCACATCGTAGCGTTTGTCTGCATTAGGATAAGTGTCCACGAATATTCCAAGTCCAGTGAAGTGGTTCATGTTTCCAAACACGGGACCTGTGAAGGAGCAGTGAGATCCATCACGACAGTTTATCATCACATCTGTATTCTTACCATGAATGCAAATGTACAATTGTTCTTTTAATTCCCACATCATCTTTTAAAGCAGCTGTCCAGGTTCAGGCTACAACAAGCAGATGAAACGCCAGATTATGTTAAAAAATATTTACTGTATTAAATCATGAACAAAATGAACTGCTGAAATGCTTTGTCATCAGAAACATGCTCTACTGAAATACAAGCTTCTTGATAAATTACTATAGTCAGTATGTTTCTTATTTTGAGAATTTGCCTTGACAGACCTGGCCGTCTCTTTGTGTTTTGTTCTACACGGCTCATGTCGAAGCTCCGGGTTGCTGGATATGAAACGTACTACAGCCATGGAAGCGAATAAAGTGGATCAACGGAGTGAACGTTAGATTCTGCCCAACCTAAGAAGCTCTATGAGCAGACAAGTGGTAACACACGGTAAATATTGGAGATGATTTAAAGATGAAGACGTTTAGAGCCCAAAAGGACCCAGCGTGCTTGTTTGTTTATTCAGTGGGTTTCCACCTGATTTCCTCTGTGAATGAAACAACATCTCCAGCATCATCATCCCTTTATTTTTAATCTCATGGACACTGTAAGATTCTGTCATGAGAGAGCTCCTGACCCACAGTGCATCGTGGGAAATGACAAAGGCATTGTAAAAGTTCCGGAGCTACCCGGCTCTCACTGCGGGAGCAGAGTTGGGTCGTAGTGTTGGTGTGGAGGACCGGGCAGGTAATGTAACGTATAAATTCATCAATTATTTCCCTCGTAAAGTTTCCTGTGGGAAGTTATAAAGTCGCTGAGTTCAAGCATTGAAATCATGTCACATAATCATCATCAGCTGTTACTGCCCGAGAAGGAGGCTGCTTTACCGGGGGAAGTGAGCCGCAGAGTCAGCGGGGAGGACTGATGACAAAGTTTTGGATGGAGTATAGGTAAAGTAATGGAAAAGCTTTCTCTCAGTTTACTGTGTGCATGATGTACATAGATGAAATGACTCTGTATAAATCTTGTCATCTGGTCATGACAGAGAAAAGCAAGGTGACATGGAAGATAAGCCAACAACAACTCAATACAAGGCTTTGTAAAATATGTTCCTGGAACATTTACATTAAATAATTTCTATCTTCTCACAGAATGAGACATGACACCTCCAGAGCAATCCAATGTCTACCCACCATTCTGCATGCGATCCTTGGTTAACCAAATAGCCAGTCCATCCCCGTTCAGATTCTTCTTTGCCTGGCCGTGGATTTTAAAGTGCACTTTGAGTTCCCAATCCCGTAAGAAAAAAGGCTAGAAAGCAAGAGAAAGGAAGACAAGCAGGTTATTCTTGCGCTCTGTTATGCGCAGCATGCACTGAGTAACAAACTATCCTCAGCTGAAACAGGCTCAATTTGTCTAATGTTATACAGTCAGTGACAGTCTTTATTACACACACACAAGCACGCAGACAAAATACCTGACTTTACTATCATCGAGTGATCATGTCAGAGTAACTGTGTTAGGTGTAGCAGGATGTGAGAGGGGAAGGTGTGGTAGAATGTCTGGTACTGATGTAGTGTGCAGTGTTGGTGGGTTTCACAGCTCCAGCAGCAGACTTACAATTCGACTCCAGACCGCTCCCTGTCTGCTCTGCAGGTCTGGGGTCAGCCTCACGTGGTCAGGTGTAACCATGGCAGTGCCCATCAGGTCCCACTGTGAAGAACTGCTGAAGCCCAGCCCTGCAGACCACAAACACACACTCAGACACGGCTTGCACAGAGTCCTCCAACTATTGTCTCTCGATGGACAAACAGAATGACCTCAAACATGTCAAACATTTACTTGCAGGCTAAATTATAATAATAACCTTCATAATACTTGTGCAGGAGCCATTTGTGTGTGTGTGTGTGTTTTGTTTACACTAGGGTGTAGAATTTTTGTTTCTGTCTAATTGGTAAGCACCCAGCACCAGGTGTATTTCTTTATGTTTGCAATAAATGGGAACCTCACCAGAAACAGAGGAAACCTTTGCACAGTATTTGGTTTTGAACAATTGTCAAACCACCATTAGTGACTAATCAACTTCATAATAATGAACGGCCGTTGTCATTGTACTGTAATGAATCCTAAGCAGTGTAGGGTTATGACATTTTTAATATACCGCTGCTAAGTTAGACTTAATGGCCCTTACTGACAACTATCGCGGGCTAATATTAGCTGAATTTCCCGTATCGTGACATTGACAGACATAAGCAAAGTGCCTGAGGGGCACACAGTTCCTGAGTTAATCATTATGCTCAGTAACTAACACACTTTTAGCTCTCCAATAACTGGGAGAGATGAAATATTCGTCTATAATAGTATGAATTACTGCTGTTCGTTACCGTCGGGCTGCTTTCATTCAGTTATTCAGCTCTTGTCAGCTAACGTTTGTTAACCTCAGTGCCGGTTGTGCCGGTACTGCCGGTTGAACTCACCTCGGTACGGCTTCGCCAGAGAATATTCCCGCTTCAGAAACTCCTCCTGAAAGTCCTGTTCGTCCGCCAGCGAGCGGCTCGTCAAGATACACACGGCAGCAAACAGACATATTAACTGACGGACGTTTCTCCAATGAAACATTGGACATAAAAAACAGAAAGTTCTCCAAAGATCCAGGTCTGAGCGCTGACTAACAGCGGCCACCATCTTTACACTCCCACTTTAAACCGGTCATGTGACTTCAAGAAGGTGACCAGCAGGAACAAGCCACACTTCCGGTTATGTCTTTTCAAATTAAAAACGAACGTCATTGCATAAGAGCCGAAAAATTCAAAGTAAGAGTACCGGTTTAGACCTTAAACTGTGATAATAATAGGAGTTTTCATTACTGACGTTACATTGTTGTTTGAAGCCGTTAATGAAGTATAAATCTTGACATGTAAATTCTGTAGAATTCAGTCCTGAAAACACAGAAAGAAATATTAAAGATTAAATTCCCAGAATGACACTGACCTACAGTTGTTGTCATGTCTATGTACATATGTGTGGAGGTGGTAGTTTTCCCTGTCAGGTCCTGAGTTATGCGGAGGAAAAAGCTCCATCTTCTGTCTAAATGATTCATTTTATTAAACCATCAGAAAAGAGATTTTAAACTGGTTTCATTGTGAGGCCAAAGCAAGTCAGTGTGACCAGGAAACCACTGTCACACTGTCTCCAAGCTGGTTATGTCCAATGTCCAGTTAGCTAGTTGCTAAATGTATTTTATGTATTTATCTGTTAATTATTAATATTCATAAACTACTGAAAACACCCACTGCTTTTATTTTGAAGGTACGATTAATTTTCTTCTTGTTGCAGTCTTTGCCTTACTTTTTTTTTTTCTTTTTCTTTTTTTGATTTACCAATCCCTGAACTGCTATAATCATTTCCTATTGGTTGGCACAGATTTTGCTCTGAAATTATTAGAACTATTACTAAAGGTCACAGTCTCTTCAGCAACATTTCAAACATATTCTAATTAAACTAGAGAAAGCCATTCTCAACTGTTTTTAAAGTACATACATTTTATTCTGATAACCCTGCTATATTTGTATACGTGCATAATGAAGTTTCTGATTTTGAATCATGGAAAGCTTAGTGGCTTCTGTCACAGTGTTCAAACAACTCCAACATGGAGCTGAGTCAACACAGTCTGAAGTAAAGAGCAAACAGTAAAATTCCAGAAAGAGATTACTATGTTTAGTCTATTTTGGTGCAACTTGTGCTGCCTACTAATTTAAAGCTTCATTAATTAATTTTTAGTGAGGGCTTTTTTTTTTTAAATTTGCTTTCAACAACACATGATAGGAAATATACTCATAAATCTACTTAGCAAAGAATTTCTTACATCTGGTTCTGTAGCTGCTAAATGCTCCACTATGTTCACCAGCTGGTAGTTAAATTTCTCTGCCGCTGGAAAAGTCAAAACAGTTATTTGCCATTGCTGGGGAAACCACACTGAAACTAGTACAGCTACAGACTAGTCCTGGTTGGCTGGATACTAAAAGTCACAAGCCACCTTAGCTGTTCTTTTGCTTTTGGATGTAAAGATGGAGAATCTGTGTAGTGTGGTGAAGCAACAGTTCTTTATCTCTACCAGTGTAGTGTTTGGTGGTTACACTGCCTCACTTCATACTTTTTTTTAGTGTGCAATATTTGAATGAACTGTTAATCTAGGTCTGCCATATACAGTCCTCTATATGTTCTATATGCATCCTCCATACAGTTCTCTACATTTATTTTTATCTTGATCCTACTTTACCTGAATTTTACTTTATATATTTAGTTAAGTTTACTGCTTACTGTTAAGAGTTTTATTGTTCTACTGTTTACATTTTACTTTATATATTTATATTTAGATAACAGTCTATTGTTTATCTTATATTGTATTCTTTTTCACTGTATGCTTCTGTAAATTCAATTTCCTTGAGGGAGTCATCTCAAAGGGAACAAGCAAGTGCAGTCTAAGTCTCTACGTCTAATCTACTGTCCAACATTGCTAGTTACTAACTTTGTCTTTCTGGCGGCATACAACAGGTCTGAAAACAGCTCCATGCTGCTGCTGGACATTTGGTTAATAAATTATGAGAATGAATCAAAAGTGCTCCATCTGTGGGCTATAAAAAACACAACAATAAGCTGAAAGACTACGCAAAATAGAGCTGAGGTAAAATATAGAATTCCCTCTGGGTCTGTCACTATGAATGACCCCTTTCACATTTCATAGAACATTAGCATCTACATGCAGAGTTGGAGAGTAGTGGATTAGACAGTCGCAGCAGTTTTTAGGTTTGACAACAGGCAGATAGATAATCAGTCTTTTTTTTTCTTGGCCTTCACTTCCTAACCCTGCATTTGTTTATGAATCGTCTTGTCACAGAAAACATCTAATGATGGTGTGTGGATCAGCAAATCACATTTGACTCAGCTCTTTGCAGAGTCTGCTTGCTTGCTCACCCAGCTTTGTTGTGTCTCATAAAAGAATGCTGCTCTGTTCAATTAACGGACAGAGCCAACTATTGACTGAATGGTGGGCGCCAGATTTGTGTCAGGATCCTGGGAGAAATTACAGTAATGCAGTCAACTTGAGGATGATGCTATTGCTCCTCAGAGACAGACAAAGAGACAGAGTGGGAATAAGAGAGCAAACATAAAGGTGTTTATGATCCAGTGGTGACTCGGGTCTCTTAGTATTTCCTGTATATGTCCCCAGGGAAGACATTATTCATTTACATTGAGAAAGCTGCAGGATTCCAGCTGACCCTTGAAACCTGAAACACCAGTGTCTAGCACCTCTCCTGACACCCACGCATCACCATTTGTGTATCCTGTAATCCACGGCACAGACCAACACATACAGCGAGAGGCTGTCTGCGGAGGCCATAAATTCTGCCTCAGCTTATTGAGTGGAGAGGCTCGCAGGGCATGCTGTGTGTAGTCGCCTCCCGCTGTGGCAGACTTGCACTGTAATCCCTGTTTGCAAGGTCAAGAGATATTTTAATATCCATTGGTCACAGTCAGATTCAGTGCTCATCTTTATTAAAGCTGTCCACACCTGTTCTAGTGTAAACAATTGGGAGTGAATGCTTCCAGAGGGAAGAGAAGGCATCACTTTTACACAAGCACGTGCTCCACGATTTCAGCAATCCAGCCTATGTGTGTTAGAAATAAAGGAACAACATTGTACAATGCTGCAATGCAAGCATATATGTACATATAAGTATATGTGTTATCTGCATGTTTGTCAGTACAAAAGATGGACCAATGGGCAAAAACTCTTTTTTTCACAATGTTGCAGCACACATGCTCTGACACTTACTTCAATGTGAACATAAAATGTCATGATCGATCAGTCATCATCACCTAATTTAGATCCTGATGTGACTTGTCTCATGATACTTATTACATGACAGAGTCGCTGTATTTACACTTTTATTTTATTTGTTTATAAAATTATTTATTTACACTGTCTGGTATTAACTCCAGACAGGAGGCCTAGAGGAAGACTAAAGAGGAGGTTTATGGATGCAGTGAAAGAGGACATGAAGGTAGTTGGTGTGAGAGAAGAGGATGCAGAAGACAGGGTTAGATGGAGGCAACTGATTCACTGTGGTGACCCCTGATGGGAAAAGCCGAAAGGAGAAGAAGAAGAAGAAGAAGATTAACTCATCAGATGTATCTGGACAGGATAAGGAAAACTACATTCTATTAAAATGTGTGTTCATTGTCCTCTCAGTGCATACTAAAGATAAGGTAAGATAAGATAAGATAAGAGAATGAGGGAGTTTAATGATCCCACACTGTCACAGCTGCTTGTATGCACAAGGAACACAATAACAACCTACCGATCTGATGTGTGCATTTACACTATGAAGGGCATAAAATGATATAAATATAAATATGATTGAGGGGAGCCCATGCTGCAAACGGTCCTTGGTTTTAACAGTGAACCAGCTTGAAAACATTTCTACTGATCTATCACATCGATCCAACACCCAGTGTGACCAGGTGTAAATGGGATACGTTGACCTGCACATTTTTAAACCTTTAAAATCAGATTCTAAATAAATACTTGTTTTATGAATGAAAAATGAGAATGATAAGCACTCCTCAGTTTAATACACTTATATTGGCTAATGTTAACTATTCTCAGCAAAGGTTAGGTTGGTACTGCAGTGTGATTGACAGAGCTGAGTGTTTTACATACTGTAATTGTCATAGAGCTTTCTGTTCAGCAGAAGTTACTTTAAACTGTAATAATTAAAAGAAACCGAAGGCCGCACCGATGGTCTGCTATAATGACATCACTATATGATGAGCTGTTAGCATTAATCATCCTATACAGCAGCTTCTCTGATAAATGGACACTGTGTGTGTTTATAGCACATACAGGTTACAGTAAGCAGTGTGTCCAGCCTCCTGACAAGTCCACAGTGTGAAGCAGCGAATGATTAAATAATGAGGAGACCTTAATGCTTCTGCTGGCAGGACATGCCTCTGTTAATATACGACCACTTAGAGCAGACAATAACTGTCCTCTTTGTCTGCTTAAAGAGTTCAGACATTAAGAACAGGCAAACACCTTTGGACATAAATATTCACACGATTCAAATCAGCAGGCCTGAGAGAATATTGTCAGAGCGGTGAAATACCATCACTCCTCATTTCAGACGCACTCTAATGGTCTTTACACCGCCCCGCCACCCCCACCACCAACACCACCACCACCACCACCACCATCACCCCAGCTCTTTGTGCTGACTGAATGGAAAACACATCTTATTAATTGAAACACTCATTTCCTACCTATTTGCTCTCCAGGATGTGTTTCACTGACACATATGTCACATCCAGGTGATGACGTGTTGACGGTCATTTTATGTATGATATTTCTGATTCTGATATTATGATAAATACAAAAATCATAATGCTGCTCAAACAAAGAAATCCAGTCACTTTTCTCTGTTTGCATAGATATTCTAATGTCAGGAGAAATGAATGGAGCACCATACTGTAAATGCAGAGAAGACTTCTTCTTTAAGAGATTGACTTCCTCACGCAGTGAAAAGCTACTCCAGAAAATTAGCAACAGTCTGCCAGCTTCTGTAAATTATCCTGAAAAGTGCACTGGTGTTCAGTTTGGAGTGCTGAACTTGAATGTAAGTCTGAAGGAAAGACAGGTGGATGAGCTGTCAATCATGGGAGAAAAGTAGCTGAGAGAGTTCAATCACTGAAACACGTATGTATATATGTATGTGAGAGATTATTTTGTCATATCACATCATATTCATTTATAATGTACACTTATAATGTACTGTACCTATTTTTAATTATCATCAAGTCTAATTAAATATATAGAATCATCATTCAGTTCACTCTACATCTTCGAAGACACAAAGATTTAAGAGTACATCAGAACATAAATCATCATGGTCATCAGCATACACAACTCTGATTCCAAAGAAGTTGTGACACTGTAAAAACGGAATAAAAACAGAATGCAATGATTTACAGTTAATGTCAGTTTTTAATGCAGTGCTGTCTCAGGGGTCAAAGGTCACAGGCATTTAGATTTTTGGCCTTGTCTCTTATGTGCAGAGGTTTCTCTGGATTCTCTGATTTTTGAATGACATTATGAACTGTAGATGGTGAAATCCATACATTTCTTTGACTTTTGCACTATTTGCAGTTTTCTTTTCTTTTCTTTTCTTTTTTTTTTGCCCATACAATTCTATGAATTTTTTAAACGATCATATAAACAAAGAAAGAGACACAACACAATGACAAAGAATGGAAAGGAACAAAGTAATAAATAAAATAAAGCAAGAACTGGACAAAAATACATAAAAATAAATACATAATAATAAATAAGCAATTAACGGCTTGGTATTAAATGAGGATCCTGGGACATTGTACTAAGTAGGAAAAATAATTACAGCTCAACTAAAGTCTTTTTAGATTTTAAAAATATGTAATTATGGGTTACCACCTGGAAAAAAAATATTTTTTTCTTTTGATTGCCTTATCCCACAGGTTGTCAAATCAAATCAGATTTTATTTGTATAGCCCAAAGTCACAAAGTACATTTGCCTCTGAGGGCTTGTTACGACCCGACAGGGCAAGACTCAGCCTAGGGGAATTCAGGGAAGTAACAATTAAAGAAAAGACCCAAAAACAAAGGGGATTAACAAAGGACCGACTGCAAGTGCAGGGATTTATTCAAGAACACAGTTAAACAACGTAAAGTAAAGGCTATCTCAAACGTCACGATGAGTGCCAGGAACGATCATAAGCCACACGAAATGAACCACTCTCTCCGATTCTCTCCGGGAACACACCACCACGCACCACGAACCACTCGCTGCGGGATCACACAGCACACTGAGACACCCGGTAGGCAGTTATAGCCTACCGGCGTTGATCAGTCAATCAGCTGATTGAGGGAGGAGAGGAAAAAGGGCGGTACCTGCAATCAAGAGCAGAAGACAACAGGACACACACCCACTACGACACAAGACACACCCACTACGGCACGTAACAGGGCTTTACAATCTGTACAGGGAGTGACACCCTCTGTCCTTAGACCCTCGGTTCCAGTGAGGAAAAACTTGCCCACAAAAACCTTTAACAGGGAAAAAAGGTGGAAGAAACCTCAGGAAGAGCCACAGAGGAGGGATCCCTCTCCCAGGACGGACAGACGTGCAATGGATGTCACGTGTACAGGACAAATCAACACAAATATATTGTACAATTACAATGAAGGATAAAATGACAATGAATCACAATGAATGATAAAATGACAATGAATCACAATAAATGATAAAATGACAATGAATCACAATGAATGATAAAATGATTACAGTAGCAGTGGAACCTGTGATAGAGATAGAGAGACACAGATGCACAGCAGCAGCAAATCATCAACTAACTATAAACTATGATGGAGATATGGTAACAATATTACCAGTAATAATATATGTAGAGGACGTCATGCAGGATCACAGCAGAGTTTTCAGTAAAGGGAGATGTGATTGCATCTTCAATCAATACCATGTCTGACTAGGCATAACCCTGATCATCCATCACCTGTTACCAACAAACCTGTTTACCTGTGTCCAAACATTTTTGTGCACTCAGCAACTTTTACATTTTTTGTTTGGTTTGTTGCAAAAAATAAAGTGTATCGGTTTGGACAATACATTTCTTGTCATTGTGCTGCATTCAGTTGAATATATGATAGAAAAGGATTTGAAAATCATTGCAGCTGTTACGTGTTACAGTGTATTTTGTAATCAGAAGTGGCACAGCTCAGCTTCAAGCTCTCAGGCTTGATTTATTTGTGGGAGATATTTTTCAAACCAGTCACTGCTGAAATGTTGATCAGGAGAAACAGAGATGTTCAGCTTCACAGTGCTGATTGTAATGCCAGAAGATTAGTGTCATGTCAATTTTATTCACAGAGCCACAAATTAACTTGAGGAAAAAACAGGTGAGTTACCTGCCGCTGCTTAAAATGAGCTCATCACAGGACACACAAACAACCATTCACACTCACATTCACAGCTATGGCCAGTTTAGAGTCATCAATTAACCTATAAAGGTCATGTATTTGGATTGTAGGAGGAATCTGGAGTACCTGGAGAGAACCCACATGGACACAGGGAGAACATGCATACTCCACACAGAAAGGCTCAGCTGAGGTCTGAACCAGGAACCTTCTGCTGTGAGTTGACAGTGCTAATCACTGCTAATACCATGCAACCCAACTGTAACCATGTAGCACACATTTGAAAAATAATCAGGGTTTACCATGTATATATTAATCAGCTGTCCAGACACTGACAGATAGTAAATTATGCTTTTCACACCTCTCAGCATAAATCTATTCTAAAATGACATCCAGACTTTAGATTAAACACAAATTGTTGCCATGGTAGAGAGCTTGGCAAATATAAATACATTTTTCACTTTAAACATGCATGTCAAATATTGAGAGTCATACTTGAGAACTTACTATATTTTAAAAAAGAATGTTTAACTTAGCTCCTGATATCCATTAAATGCAACACATAAATTCTGTCAGGATTCTCAACATTTGTCATCTGTCTTTTAAACATCTGTCATCTACTATTCATTAAAAAGAAGCAGGAGCTGTTTTAAATGTATGATTAACTGTTATGTCAGTCACGTCTTTCTAACAATGGACATTTCATTACGCAGTTAAAGTGTTTTATAGTGGCTTGAATACACATACAAAGGATTGAAGCTGACTCTTAAGTAAGGATGGAGAGATGTTGGAGTGAAGCTCCTCACAGAGCTCATCAGTGGAGAAGCTGTTTTCCAGTTACAGCTCTCTTCAACATCCAGTCTTCAATCCATCTTTCACCTCTCAATAAACTAATAGTTCTAATGTGTGAAAATTGATCTCCAGGGGCCTTCTACCTCCTCCTCCCACAGCACTTTCTCATCCCCTCTCTTTGCTCACCTTCTTCTACAACTGATTAATGATCTTGTTGCTTCTGGGAAACAAATATTGATTTCTTTTTCTTTGCATAAACCTTTGTTTTAAAGTATGCTGTCCGAGCAGAATGAACGGGAAAACAGTTGTTTTACCGTCAGTCTGTGGGTGATCACAGACTGGCACATGTACAGAAATTGACAGTTTTTATGATGATGCAAAATTTTCTTGGTGTTTCAGAGAGAAAACATCAATTCATGTTATTTAAAAAATAGAATTCATTTGTGATTATGGTTTTGGGTTGTTAACCTAGAATACTGAACTTTATAATGCATCTACACTCTTACGGCAACAGAAATGAATAAACCAATTTGGACTTGATAGTCAACGATTAAACTCTACAAAGAAATTGCATCATGTGTATGATCCTGCCTCACCACATCTCCATCAGCCATCTTCGAGGTGGAGCTGGGTCTGATGCTGTGACTTGGCTTGACTTGGACTGAAGATTTCTTATGATTTAAAGCGCTGGCTCATTGTTGATGCAACAAACTTCACAGCAAACATCTGAAGATGTTGTTAGAGGTCAGTGTGAACACTTCCTCTGCAGCACTACAGCCTTCTCAGAACTTTGATTTAACGTTTAATGCAGTCTTTATGTACTACAGTTTGTTTGACATGCATTAAAATACATTTTGGAACTTGCAGTTTTAATTTCTGCTGTAACGTGACTAGAATTGATATTCTTATAATGACAACATATCACATGTGAAAACAATGTGACGATATGAAAGGGGTCGCTGGTAATGATTAATGTGAATCTGCAGCTTCCCTGGGCTTTACAGAGCTTTATATATAGCTTTAGCCACCGCTTTACCAGTTTGGTTCACTCTCACAGATCCTATAGTGTCAGTTTCAGCCGTAGAAGCAGCTGTTTCCACCACACTGCCTGTGTTTAATGCTGAACAGACTACAGACACAATGAGAGACTAGCTGGTGAACATGGAAGAATGTTTAGCAGCTTAAGAGACATTTTGTATATATTCCTCAGCTCATCTATTTAAACGGTGATGATATGTCAATGTTCACAACTTGTCTTTACTGAAGTTTAAAGCTGCACTAATCAATATTTTTATCGTAACTACTTCATGTGTAATGCTTGTAATGCTTTTTAACATCTTTCAACTTGTTTTGGT
This sequence comes from Larimichthys crocea, assembly GCF_000972845.2. Classification (NCBI taxonomy): domain Eukaryota; kingdom Metazoa; phylum Chordata; class Actinopteri; family Sciaenidae; genus Larimichthys; species Larimichthys crocea. The sequence continues at coordinate 20,615,168 of NC_040011.1, forward strand.
TTTATGACTCACAACCTTTCTGTTCGGGATGATATGATTTTATTTATGGATTTTTGTCTTAGTGCGTTTTCTGCACAACTGTTTATGAAGGTAAAAAAGAAAAGAAACATTATGCATGTCCTTTTAGTGTAGCAAACAGTGAAGCCACCACTGTCCAATGTACTAATTGCTTGTTATTATTTTTTTTTATTATTTATTATGTCATTATTCCAACATTTCTTTCTTTGAGTAAAAACATTGGCTTAACTGTCTTCCCAAGGGGATCTGTGGAGCTGGGAAATGTGAGCAATGCTTAGCACTACCTTGTGAACCCCCCCTCCCAAAGATTATATCTGCTCCTCACACAGATTGACCCCGGAACACACTGAGCTGGACCAGGCCGGTGTGAATCATGTCCTGCAGCCATGTTTCATAAAGACACAGCATGCTGCGGCACCGGCCTCCGTGTTCTCTATTGCTGACTGTTTGTAGTGCTGGCATCACAGACTGTAACTTACACTGATGTAAATATTGTTACCTGCCACTGAAAGAGCATAGTGAACATCATCAGGAACAGATTCAACCTCTCCAAATATATTCCAATAATAACATGGGCCTCCAACACTTTATATGATATATGTGTCAAGCACAACTTTATTTAATTCAACATTTAAGCATAATATAAATTCATAAAGTTTTCTTTCAGGGGCCCTTCTACAAATGTTCCTCAGGATTATGTAATAATGCTAGTGTTGGCTCTGTCACATCAGTTCATACTGGTGTTAGTGGTTGTGGTGGCTGAATACAAACATATCAGTTTCTACTCAGACCTCAAAGATACACACACATGTTTTTGTGAGTAATACTGAAAGTAAGTATAACAAGAATACTACACAGAATATCTTTAATATTTGTCATTGTACAAGTCAGTCCCAGAAGAAACGGCACAGTAACTTGAAAATCAAATATGAATGCAAATAAATTAAACATATAGAACCTACTGTGATAATGTGAGACTAGCAAAGTTGTTAAATGCATTTCCTTCCTCAATATTTGCAAAGCCGATTTTTACAAAATCTCCTGTCATGCTCTGATTACAACAATGTTTGTTAGCCTCCACTCTTTTTCTTCACTGCCTTTATTGGCATGTCACTTATTCTTATGTACTGTACTCTTATGTAATGCTGACCAGTGGAATACTGACTGTGCACATATATGTACAACATTGTGCACGTGCACGGCAAACAAATTCTGAAGAAACATAGTTGACTGTTAAGTCTTATATCTTCTCCATGATGCCTCTCTTGTGGCCTCTCCTTTAAAGGTTCACTGTGTCAGATTTAGAGATCTCTGTCTATTGAACATGTCAGAAATGGAATATATTCTTCATAACTATGTTTTCATCAGTTCATAATCACCTGAAAATGAAAATGGTTATGTTTCTGGTCTTACAATGAGCCACAGGCCCTTTGCCACAGAGTCTGCAATGTTGAACCTCCATCTTTCTACAGTAGCCTAGACCGGACAAACTAAACACTGACTCTAAATAGAGACTGTCACATTAAAGGTATGATGAGCTGAATGGGAATGAAGGCTGTTCTAAATATGAAAGATTGTTTAATTCATTTAATTTAAAAACAGCCAATGATAATGCCGCCCAGAGTTAAGTGTATCACAAATGAAAAAATATTATTGTAAAATTAAAATTAAAGATGTGTTTCAAATTTTTTCCGAAATATGACAGAATAATATGTAATATATAAAATATGAACAATCTGTTTTCTCACTTGGAAAGTGAATCAGTTTGAACATGCTAACAGACATTAACCAACATTTATAATGTGAAATTAGTCGTAATTACACAGTATTGTACACTGTAAAAAAAAGTAGTACAGTAAAAAGGGGCAGTTGTGGATGCCAGAATTTTACAGTAAAATGTTTTCTTCTGATTTCACTTTGGCGTTTTATTGCATATTTTACACTACAAATACAAGTTTTTTCCATGAAAAGAAATGCTGTTTTGCCATTTAACTGACAGGAAAATATCACATGAATGCCATATAAAATCAAATTTTTGCCATGAAATATTACACTGTTTAATGAATGATACCTCAGAACTGTTTCTCGAGTACTGAATAAAATATGAGTATTGAAGGTGTGTACTGTATAAGAAAATCTCCATTACTTTATTAGACTGAATATGACATGAAGGACATACAACACCCTGCAGTGTGAAGGTGACTGGTTACACTTGACTTTCTCATGGATAGTCCTCCAGTCGGCCCCACCTCAAGACATGTGGCTGCTGTGTGTGTGTGTGTGTGTGTGTGTGTGTTTGATGTCAATGCAGGCCCCATCTCTTTCAGCACCTCCGCTCTGCTGTTAAACTACATTCCTCCCACCTCTGAAGCCCAAGTATGTTCCCTTGCACTAACCTGTTACCATTAGGCCATTCATCAACGTTTGACTGTCCAAACATAAGAGGTGTTAGGGAGACAGTGCGGCCAGAGCGGTTTGGAAGCTTTCCAGTGACCCTGGTTGTGGAGAAGGTTTCCAGTCAGAGCACATAAAGTCTGCAAGAAAATGACGCCGATGTTTTGAAATCAGAGATATTTTGAGTTGCAAATTAACATTCTGGTCAAAGAGATTGAATAAAGGATCTTTGATGCCACAGCTGACGAAGCTTATTTTGGATGCACCGGGTCAAAAGTATCACCGTGACTCGAAATATATTTTCTTTTATCTTGTTAATATCCCTTTGGTCTTTCTTGCCTTAGTGGATACAGAGGTTTATTTGGTGTTTTAATATTCTCATGTTGTCACAGTAGGCTTTCCATGAAAACAGACAAATTTTCCATGAGAAGAAGAACATGAACTGTGGGATGGATCAGCTCAGAGGGTAGTGTAGGCAGCACAGAGTAAACCCATGTTACCAGCTCTGTGAGGCTCTACTTGAGCTAAATGCTCACATTAGCATGCTAACGTGCATGCAGTGATAATGCTAGCATGTTTATGGCTCAGCAGGTGTAATATTTGCCATGTCCACTGTGTTGGTTTAGTGTCTTAGTGTGCAAGCATTTGCTGAGGCTGATGGTATTTTGTCATAAACCAAAGTTATTTTGACTCCATAATGGTGCAACATGAAATGTAAGGAGATCAAAGTTATTAGAATTTATCTTCATGAATGTATGCACAAAGTTTCACAGCAATCCATCATGTAAGCGTTGACATATTTGTATAAAGCGTGGTGGTGGTGCTAGATGAGAGGTCAGAGGATCATCAAAGGAAGCGGGATACATTGTCTGGGTTCCACAGATATCTGTACGCAATCCATGTTAAGACATTCTCAGCTTAAGTGAAAATTTTGACCTGCTGGTGTCGCTGGTGGAGAAGACAGAGGATCAACAAAGTCGTTACAATGTATACCCTTACACTTCTGTTGTAAATTTACCTTCATTCCACATATTGCTTATTAAGATTTTTCAGTCTGAACCACAATTGTCAACCACCTGGTGATGCTAAATTCAAATTCGGCAGTTAACCAAAGTCAGTAGGATTCACGGTTCTCCATGTGCAGCTGTGGTAACTGAACAACTCAACTACAAAGACTCCTGTAGGCTGTGTTCAGACCAAATCAGGCAATGCAAAGAATGGTAGTGTGCGAGGGGTACTGGGGGTATGGGTGTGTAGGCTTGAGGTAATGGTGATGTCGGTCAGTTTTGTTAAACATATAGAAATCTGGATGACATTTTGTATAAACATTTAAGGTTCCCAGAGGATGAGCCCTACTGATTGGTGATCCTGACCTTTTTTCTTCCGTCATGATGTTGCATGTTAGACCAGATTTAAATATCTCAACAGCTAATGGACACATTTCCAGAACTTTTGATGAATTGTGATGTAAAAAAAAATGTCTTGAATTTGTGTTTTATACTAGGTCTTAAAAACATTTGGTATCTCTGCTCCATCGATTTTGATCGTGAGTCTAATTCTGGTTCATTATAGGAGTGCAGTGTAGAAATGGTGGAATACTCTTTTGACTGTTGTTTCTATAATCGTTTTTGCCTGATGAAGGTTCCTTTTCCAGTCCTCCAAGCTGCTTCTGACTTATGGACCATATCCCCAGATCCCAAAGAGTCCATCCAGTAATGTGGAGGTTTTACTCAGGAGAATGTGTTACTGGGCAGTGACCCAGTGGAGATCTGCGGGTTTATCCTCAGTGACAGGTTTCACACGCAGCTTGTGGGCCAAACCCACAAATAACAGCCAGGCGTCTTGTTTGCCATCATTCTCGGTCCTGTTTCAGATTACTGACTGGCTCTTTGAAGTTGGCTGATGGACAGGCAGGGTTTTCCCCTGCTTCTCTGCCAGAAAAAGATTGGGTCATCAACAGCTCTGCCACCCACCACATATCTTGAATGACCTCTGAATAAGAAGTGTGCTTACTTAGGCATCTGATCAGAGAGCTGTCGGGAAGCTGTAACAAAAGAGTCCAGTATGAGGTATTTCCTGATTTCACAGCAGAGTCTTTGCGGAAATACAAGCCTCTGTGTGTTGCTTTTAGAAAAACTGCTGTTACCCCTTACCATTGTTTCATCAAAGCTTATGACTAGCTGTACCAACCTATAAATGTCAGTCACTGACTCTGAACTTTAAGTCCAGTGGGAGATACTCACTGCTGACTGTATTTTCTGCCGACTAGGCTGCTACAACTAAAGTTGTTTCATTGTCATCATTGGTAGTCCATGTGTTGAGTCTGGGTTAAGGTTTAAGTTATGGGGGCAATATTACCAGAGCCGGGGCATCGCGAACCTCAGATGCAAACAAATATAGTGTTTCTGTATGATCTGGTTCATCACAGCACATCAGTTTCAGGAGTTCTATTCTCCCAGTTAAACTGTCGCCCATATCATTCAGTCAATTAAGATAATTTAAAATGAGGACCTTCAGTATTTTCATCAAGTATTTAGTGATCTACACCTATTTTAATGTGACATGTGCTTTGGTAGGTCCCAAGTATATTCTTTGCTAAGTTGTACGTGATAGTTTAGCAGTCTTTTTTTCAGTTTGTCTTTTTCATACTGACAGTCTGCCATGCATCACAATAACATGTCCTTGTTTCATACTGGTTAAAACACACTCATCTCAAAATAGTGAATGTCATGTCACATACTGTACAAAGTGGTAATACGGGGTAATAGGTAATACGATGTCATGAGTGACATTTCACTTAACTTTGTTCACTTATTACATCCTCAAACCTTCATCAACCGGAGATGAATGAAACTATAAAGACCACCAGATGCTAAAGCTGTTTTTCTCAAAATACATTTTCCAGTCAAGAATGTGAAACACTGCTGAATTATGTAGGAACAGTGTATTCTCACTGGTTACTTAATAGTCCAACAGCAGTCAGCAGCTCAGCGTCTGTCTTTCAGCCTTTTATTTCATGAACTCTGCCTGATGACTAAAAGTCAGTCCCAGATACACTCTTGCCCAATGGCTTCTTGCTCACTTACTCTATCATTTTCTTTTGTTAGCTTCCTCTGTCCTCTCCAGTCTCTTAGCCTCTGCCACTATCTATGTTTATAGAAGCTGCTGAGCCTGGTTACATTACCTGCTTGCAACAGCCCCATTCCACCTTTACCCTCTTCCTAGACCTGAAAATGTTCTCCAGTAAAGTTTACAGGTAATGAAGCTATCTAACATTAGCTAACAGCAGCTACAGTTGGCAGCAGTTCACTGTCCATCAGGAAACTCTGTAAATCACAGAGACTTGAGGTGGAGCAGCTGGAGGACGTCAGAGAGAAAAGCAGAAAACATAAAATATGATCCAGTTTCACCAAAATCAGTCAAATAGTTGGTGGTGTGTGACTTAGTGCTGTAAAACACACTTCACATGAACCAGAGCCCAAAATTACAATGTAAGAACAGACTTACGGGGTGCAGAGCGGGAATGACATCTGATTATGTGAACCTGATTAAGTCAGTGTATCATCAGAATGATAGTGAAGTTACATGATCTCACTTTAATGTGAAATCAAACATGCTGTGATAAAATCTGGGTAAATTGTGTTAATGTAATGTTATAAAATACAGCATGAATATGAGCATAGGTTGAATCACTAATGTGGCAGATCAACTGATGCAGCAACAAAAACATTTAAACGCAGAAACTTGAATTTCATGGATTGTTTTGTTGTATTGACTTTCTTCACACTTCATGGTTTTATGCAACTTCATATTGACCACCACCTCTTCATGTTGACATACTGTGAGCCCCCGCAGTGCTCCACATCAGGGGTGGCACACACGTCTCCCCCTGAACCTGCCGCCCTCACTCACAGAAAGTTTTCCCTGGGACGTTCCTACACTGTCATGGACCACTGAGCAATAAAAACCCTGTAACCAAACCCAGAGCCTAATCCAGCCGGGACAATTGCTGGCAGAGGCTGCACCTCCACAGATCTGAACCGCTGCGCTGTCCTCATGCAGCGCTGTATGGTAGGAGAGACCACATCAGCGGAGCTACTCGAACCACAGGACACTGGAATGATGTGGGGAGACTTAAAGTCAGACCAGAAAGCGTGGGTTGTGGATATGTGGGTTTCATGATAGTGAAGTTCTGTGGTTCATGGCATTGTTTTTGGGGACCCTCAGATTGGACAACACAGATGATATGATTTCATGTGAACTGAGGGGGAAAGTTCCCCACATTTTTGTGCCTAATAAAGTGTTCTATGACTTAATTGGTTTACTTTATAATAAATAGAGCTGAATTTTAACACCAGACTGTCACAAAAAGTGAAGTAAAAACTTGAGACAGGATTTTCTTGCATATAAAGTGCAATGCCAGGGAGGCTCCACCCACTGCTGGGTGTCATACTGAGTCCAAACGTGTCAAGGAGCAGATCAGCTTGGACACAGGCTGAGAGGCATCAGAGCGCACTGGACAGGATTTTAAGACAAACATCCCAAGAAAAGGAAAACACAGCGATAAGGCGGCTATCTTCACTGCGTTTTGGTGACTCTAAAAAATGCAGATACGCTCATCCTGCAGGTATCAACGTGGCATAAGAGTATAACCCAAACAGAGCCGTGCGTAAAAGTTTATTTTTACTTTGGAGACCATGCGCAGCTTTTCGGGGCTGTGCGTCCCAGACGAGGTACCACAAGTCTTTCCATCAAGAGTCAGAGATGTGGCCCTTCACGGGACTATCTTGGCCGGGCCCTCGCTGTTGTCCGCCATCGCTTTATCCTCCCGAGGGTCATCAGATCCCAGTTTGAATGCCAGCACGGAGCCGATGATTCACAGGTCGGCGGAGGAGCAGTCTTTGAGTTCGTGCAGGCTTCCCGAAATTCTGGAGAGAGAGGAAATGTCAGAGGACGAGCCTAAACTTTATTTGGAAGCCAGCGACCTTTGGAGACAGTTCCATAAATGCGGCACTGAAATGGTCATTACAAAATCTGGGAGGTAGTATATGTCTAATAATTACGCACGGATGGAGAGTTGCACTGTGTTTTAATAAATGCATGCTTCAAGCCGTCATCTCTTCTCCATGCAGGCGCATGTTCCCGCCGCTCAAGGCCAGATGCACCGGGATGGAGAGGCGAGCCAAATATATTCTTCTGATGGACATCGTGACGGCTGATGATTGCAGGTATAAGTTTCATAACTCCCGCTGGATGGTGGCGGGAAAGGCAGACCCGGAGATGCCCAAACGCATGTACATTCACCCGGACAGTCCGGCCACGGGCGAGCAGTGGATGTCCAAAGTGGTCAACTTCCACAAACTGAAATTGACCAACAACATATCGGATAAGCATGGATTTGTAAGTTTGTAATAATAATAAAGAACAGATTGTTTTTTGTATAATAATAATACATTAATAATTCAGCAGATTCGTTGTGATGATGATTGGAATAAATCTGATCTTTATTTAAGTTTCTGGTTATTTTTAAAAATTAAAAACACATTTTGGTGTTTGATTTGCAGACAATTCTCAACTCGATGCACAAATATCAACCAAGATTTCACATCGTGAAGGCGAACGACATGCTCAAACTGCCCTACAGCACCTTCAGGACATACGTCTTCTCTGAGACAGAGTTCATCGCAGTGACAGCTTACCAAAACGACAAGGTAAGAGGCTTTAACACAAACCTGCACTCAACTTGTAACACAAACCTGCACTCATTTATTAGATTTCATGTATCACATTTATTCATATTTAAGCAGGTCTAATTATTTATCTTGTTCTCATTTGGACCGATTTTCAGATCACACAGCTGAAAATAGACAACAATCCTTTCGCCAAGGGATTCCGAGACACGGGCAACGGAAGACGGGAGAAGAGGCAAATTATTCGTTCATTACAATGAAAATTAATGTTGAATATTTTGTTACAGTATGCAAATGTAAGATTTGTTACATAGAGGCTCAGTTCAGCTCCACGTGCGCCGTGTGGACTGCAGTCTGTATTCAGTGAAGAAGCTTGAAACTTTACTCTAAGTGTCAAAAGTAAAAGCACAGAAAGCCCACATATTATTATTATTAAGGATTATTATTAATTATATTTCGCTCTGTAATGTGGTGAAGTACAAGTATATCACAAAAAGGAAATCTAACGTACACATTTGTACAACAGATCATGTAAACGGATTCAGTGCAGTCCATTTAACAGCGCTTCGTTTTGTTTTGTCTCGGGGATTTATATAAGCTACAAAATAAAGTTTACAATTACAGATCGTTTAACCCCAATACCAAAACAAAGGTCTCTTAGTCTCAAATAATTAGAATTTGTAAATTTGTCACAATGTATTTATTAGTGAAATGTTAAGTCATATTTTCTGTTATATGATTTGTCAGACATCTTCTCTTGTGCCATAAAAACAATAAGGGAAAATACAGAATCATTTCTGTATTGAATTAAATTTAAAAAATTAATCCAAAACACTGGAAACAGACTAGAAAATAACACAAACACAACAACAAAACAACAAACAAAAACAACAACGACGACGACGACGACGAATAATGACAATAACAACAACAACAACAGCAACAATAAGAGTATATATAAAATGATAATAATAATAACAATAATAATAATAATAATAATAATAATAATAATAATAATAAGTATTATTATATATAACCACTATTTGGCATAAACAACAAAAAGTTGCTGAAATGTTCAAATACCAAGAAAAACTTCATAAAGCTTCATGAAAACTAGAGTAAAAATAGACTTTAAGTTTATATAGTGGAGGAAAATTTGGTTCTAAAACAGAATGTGATCTGAATTAATTAAAGGTAATAAAAATGCTTTTTTAAATGACAATGTGAGTCATTATCAATGATGATGATTTTCTTGATGAATCATTTTTTCATTATTTGTATTTGTAACATGCGAAAAAAGCCTCCTGAGGTCAACACGATGTTGTTTGCTGCAGTGCAGACAAACAGTACTTCAACATTTGTCAAGAGGAATTAGCAGCACAAATGTTCCACTCACAGCTGAGTGATTTCAGATTAATTATAAAATCATTATTTCAACTCAGGGTGGGTTTGATTACTGTGTATTATAACAGTTTTTCTTTCATTATTATCAATAAATTCTTTCTTTCTTTTGTTCCTTCAGGAAACTACAACACTCTTCACCAAAGTATAAAGAGATGAGGATGTCTGACATGGGCCCTGTAAAAGTTTCCTCTGCACAATATTCAGACACTTCCAAATCTTCAGGTATAGAAAATGTTTTTCACCTCTTCAACTTGTCGTTTTTGTTAATACCTACTGTTCTGTGAGTTTAGAAATATGAATCCAAAACTAACTTTACTATTTATTTTTTTCAAGATGCTCATGAAAGTGACAGTGACAAAGACGACTATGTTGAGGACAATTCTGGGCAACAAGTCCTCAAAACCCTCCAAGAAACAAAACTTGAACCAAAGGTCTCTATAACAATACAGACATTTGGCACACAGAGAGAAACGGACCCTAGACACGGCCGTGTCATCAGAACATTAAAGCATGGAGCGGGCTGCTGTGAGCCACAAGACTCAGAGAAGGAACAATTATTCAAATCATGCAGTGATTTTTCATACAGCTCTGTTTATCCCCCGGAATTACACAAACACCTTCAGGATCCATGTATCCCCAACAGTCTTCTCCAGTCTACCCAAGTAAACACCTGGAACAGCTGTGCCACCATGGACAGAGCAGCGTCATGTGGACCGAACCTGGCTGCTCCTGTCAGGACTCCAGGAATGCCAGGGTTTCCCATCAGCCTTCAACAGCACCCGCTGGTACAGGTACGCACACAACCAGCAAACAGTCAAATGCTTATTAAAAGACACGTAGAACACAAATACAATATTCATTACACAGAATTAAAAATATTAGAGTAAAGGCATCAAAAGTTAAAGTTGTTTTATACAAGAGAATGACCCCTGTATTCTTTATTATTTATTATATATTATTAATGTTGTAGTCAGTTGCTGTTGAGCTATTTTCAATTTCTATTTTATGTATTATCTTAATTTGCAGCTGCTATTGGTGAAGTAAAAAAAAGTCTCTGAAATGTAGTTTAATTAAAATAAATTCAATACAAGTCCAAGTTGCATTAGCTTGTGTGAGGTTTCTGCAGACAATGACGAGGGTATCTTCCAAAGTTACCATCTGTTACTGTAAAATTCCCTTTGCTTCCTCAGACATAAACTCACTGTTAACTATCTTATTAACTCATAAATGTTTTTGCAAAGTCACTACAGCTGCTGAATAAATGCAGCACAGTGCAGAAAACTACAATGTTTTTCTCTGAAATATGATGAACTAGAAATAGAAAGGAGAATAAACAAGTGCAATTCTGAGTACATTAATATTGTACTATAGTACTTGAGTAATGTACTAAGTGAATTAATGCCAGTGCATCAAATCATAATATAATAAATCTAAGGTGCATAGTAATTTAAATATTAATCACCCATTAACTGCTCTGTTCTGTTCAGGAGGATTTTCTTATTTCAAAACTGAAAATAATATGAGTCATCTACATAAAATAATAATTACCGTATACGCTGTATACGTATTTAGCTGTATTTATCTTTGTTAAAAAAGAAAAAGCATGGGTGCCATTTCAGTAGGCTATCTCAGATCTAAGCTGTCACTTTTATTTATTAAAGATCAACTGATGATGTGTATTTTCTCACCTGTTAATAGGACCTGGTGACCCTTTCACACTTTAGAGGCTTTCTATTTTACCCCTACTCCAACTTCTCTGCCGCATCAGCCCAGTATCTCATCCCACCAGTGCAGTCCAGAGTGGATTTCAGAGCCTATCCAAGCGTCCACAGTCGGGACTACTTCACCCCTCCAATCATATCTTCATCTGTTCCCCTCGTGGGTGGTGCTGGATTGAAATATCTCACTCCTGATTTGCTAATGTTACACAAAACCGACCAGGAGAACAAAGTTACAATTGATTCCACTCAAGACGATTCACAAACAGGGTGAAAATACCGACTTAAGAGTGGTTATCACTGTTTGAAAGTGTCCTGCATGTGGTGTGCCCACTCCCATCATGAAGGCTGTCAGCTTGTGCCGACAACAATTATTTCAATCCAAGCTTGTATAATGCCAAAGTCTCTGCATACATATCTGCATCTTATTGCCAGCATGACTGAATCAGTGTGATGCAAAAAGCATTTATTTCATTTCAATGAACATGACTTTATTAATAACATATTAAGTTGTCTTTATTGAAGCTATGCAGTGCTTGGTGGATTAAAGGTGAATTGAAAGATAAATTAAAAACACTTCTAGATTCAGATATGTCTTCCTTTTGAAGGCAGAAACATTGAACTGACCAAATTCTGAATAAAGTTTGGAGTATGACATATAAACCTACACATATTTATATGAATATAGTCCCTTTGTGTAAAAAAATACTAGTCGCAAAACATCTTTTAGGTAATAACCTGACAATCAACTATCATCAGATTCTGCTTCAAATACTTCTCTCTGGTTGGTGCATGGACGTATGTGGTGACAATTTGGGAAATATGAAATAACCAAAAATTCCACTGGTGTAGAGGAGATGAATAAGAGAAGAGATTACACCTTCTAATTGTTTATTTTTATTTTTTAGATTTTCGATTAACGCTGAACCTCAAAATTATAAATTATATATTTTTTTGTTTTAAAGTAGGTAGCCTTTGTTTTAATGGCAGCTTCATGATTTAGTCATCTGGAATGGCTTTTAATTAACAGATGTGCCAAAAAGTTCAAGCAGCAGACACATCAGTTGTTCAGAGGAGACTGTGTGCTGTTGAAATCCACGACTGAGGGAGACCAACAACAAGAAGAGAACTGCTTGGGCCAAGAAAGCCAATGAATGGACATTAGACTAGTGGAAATCCGGACTTTGGACTTTGAGTCAATTTTGAGATTTTTTGGTGTGTTTTTGAAAGATGCATAGAAGTTGAATGGATGGGATCTGCATGTGTGGTTCCCACTTGAAGCTTAGAAGAGGAGCTGTGATGGTGTTCGGGTGCTTTTCTGGTGACATGATTGGTGATTTATTAAAAATTAAAGGTTAGCGACATGTCATCCTATCTGGTTCGAGCTTAGTAGGACCATCACTTGTTTTCCAACAGGACAATGACCCAAAACACACCGTCAAGCTATTTAAAAGTTATTTGACCCGAGAAGGAGGTGATGCATCACATGACCTGGCCTCCACAATCACTCGACCTAAACCCAATGGAGATGATTTGGGATGAGTTGGACTGCAGAGTGAAGGAAAAGCAGCCAAAAAGTGCTGGCTTTTGTCCCAGACTCTATTAGTTTTAGCCAGTGGCTCCTAATAATCTGGCAAGTCATACACGCATCTCACTGTTCTGAGCTCAGCTGTCCTAAACACACTTTTGCTAGTAGTCTCAGTAGTACAGTTGGGATTCCAGATAATAGAATATCCAGTGAATGTGACTTATACTTTTTTTGTTAAACATTTTAAACAACCACACTGACTAACAATGGCTTCTCAAATATGACATTAGGGCTGTGGTTGATGAGGCCAAAAATTACATCCTTTGTCTCTTTTCCTCAAAAAAAAAAAAAAAGAGGTCAACCTGTACCTGGACAACTCTGAAACTGAATCTTTTTGATCTCCTACAAAATTAGTACAATGCAATGCCATTCAAAGTTAGAGTCTCTACTTGTTAACATTTTCTGCTTTCCCATCTTTGAATCTGAATGTGTCCCAGTGCATCTGCTTTCAGAAAACGCTGACATCTGCAGCAAACTAATGTCTGTATGGCAAGTCTAGGCCATACAGGCTAGAGACTTTCATTAAAGCACAAATCAACTGAATGACAACAAAAATGGCAACAATAAAGTTGTTACAGTACATTTCATTACACTAACATACATATAGTAAAGAATGGAAGAAAACTGCTAACTGCATGCACCATCATATCTCTGTGACATCAGGTGTGTCAAGCTAGATGGATCTTGCAGAGTTTCCGAATTGGAATTCCATTCCAATGATCACAACTTCTGTCAATGGAAATGGAAATTGTTAGGCAAATTCACAGTCAATGGGCAAAATGTCTGTTTTTGGTATAAAAGAACAATAACAGATTAGGTAAATTAGGTGACTGGGGCCATTAACATATATAAAAACACAGTATGTAACGTATAGCATGTAGTGTATGTGTACATTAAAGGGTTGACATTGGCTGAAAGGAAGTTCCTGTCTCTCATTCCTGTTTGTGGTCCTGACCCCAGGTTTAGAACCACTAAGCTATTTGCCAAGTCAGCATTACTCTACAGGAGTACCAACAAAGCATAAAATATAAATAAATCTTTTTTTTCTTTTTCATACTCTACTGATGGTTATTTTAACATGTTACAGGCTTAGTCATTGAACATGTTTACATTGAGGACATAAAAATATATATGAAAAACAAAAATAATGTTTTTTATTCACCCTGAGTAATTTATTTAACCTGGATAACTGGAATGAATTAACATATAAACCAGAGATGTCCAAAGTCCAGCCCGGGGTCCAGTCACAGACTGCTAGGATTGTCAGGTACTGTAAACTGGTTCACTTTTATAATATATTATTTATGGCCTGCTAGGATTGTCAGATACTGCATGGCTGGAAGATTAGATTTTTTGGTTGACATACAGTAATGAAGCATTTGAACCTGTAAGGACATAACTGCTGCTGTCATATATCTGTAGATGTGACACAAAATATTACTTTCTGAATGATCTTGTTAAAGAGTGATATGTTTTAAACTTAAATGTTAACAGATTTTGCATCACTCATAAAAAGTCATGTTTAGAATGAACATGAGGTTCAGATTTGTATCAACTTTATGCAAGTTTAACATATTCCATACAGTTTATTCTTTGTTATCTGACTCCAGATGTGAAAGAAAGGAAGAACTCGTTTTAGATTTGTTCACGCCCGATTGGTTTAGATTTGGTGACAAAAAAAAAAAAAAGATAGTTGTGACAATGAAAACAAAATTGTTACAGAAGAGTGCATTTGTATGTAACTCTTATTGTTCATTCTTTCATTTTTAAAATGTTATTATTGGCCCCCGGGCATCTTCACATTGTCAAATTTGGACCTCTTTAAAAGAAGTTTGGACACTCCTGATATAAACCAGTGACCGTATGGACTATATGCACAGCGTTGGAGTAATTCCTAAGGAACTGGAGAGGGCAGCAATGCGCCATTACAGAGTGTAGTCTGCCCACAGAAGAAGAAGCGGAGTCCAAATAAACGTATGTAAGTGGTTTAGAAAAGGTGATGCTATTGGCTGAAACACTAATTAAAGTTCATAGTTCAGAAAATCTATCAGCAGAGGCTAAGCAGCAAAGGAGTATTATGCTGGCACAAAAACACATGGGTTAATAAGAAAAACTATCTGGATCTTCCATTCAGTATGATGAGTTAAGGGCCATCCCCAGCACCTGGCAGTCAGCGCCAGGGAAAGATGACATTTGCTACTCTATGTTAGATAACATGGATGACAGGTCATTAGTAGTAATATTGAAATTAATCAACAGAGTATGGGATTTAGGGTAAGATTCCAGCTGCATGGAAGAACTCGGTTATAGTGCCAATTTCAAAACCAGGTAAAGTTGCATCAGATCCACCAAACTACAGACCTATTGCTCTTACATCTCAATTAGGGAAAACTATGGAAAAGGTGGTAATAGAGAGGTTGATGTATTTCATAGAAAGCAGAGATTTATTTCCTTCATGTCAGAGTGGGTTTCGTTAAGTGGGAAATACAATGGACTCAGTATTGTGCTTAGAATCAGAAATGAGGAAAACACAGACAAATAAAGAGATAGTGGTTGCTGTGTTTTTTGACATAGAGAAAGTGTATGTCATGTTGTGATAGGAAGGCCTGCTAATCAAACTGGACAAGTTGGGAGTGGGAGGGAAGATGTATAACTGGGTGTTGGATTTCCTGTTTGGGAGGACGATAGAGGTCAGAGTAGGGAAAGAGTACTCACCAGTATATATGGTTAAAAATGGAACGCCACAGGGGAGTGTATGCAGTCCAATACTCTTTAACTGTATGATTAATGACATATTTGAGGAGGTGGGGGGGGATAAGTAAATCATTATTTGCTGATGATGAGGCATTATGGGTAAAGAATCAGAAATATCTGCAGAGGAAGCTGCAGGCAGCGGTTGATACAGTGGAACAGTGGGCAAATAGCTGGGGATTAAAGCTATCAGTTGCATGTTTTGCAAAATGCCACAAAGAAGTATGAATACAGATGGATAAAAAGAGCCAAAAGAGCAGCAAATGAAGAAGAGAACAACAGATCATGCATCAGTGTACACAGTTGAACTCCTGGCTATCACGCTCACACTGAGATGGTTAGGAGGAGACAACAGAGCCAATACACCCATTGCATCAGTAAGCTGGGCAGTAGTAGTAGTCAGTAGTATTAAGACCATGAAGTCATGCAGGCAAGATCTAATCATGGAGATCCATCAAAGGCTATATGGACTTCATAATGGGGAGGATGGTCTGTTTTTTTGTGGGTTCCTGCTCATGCAGGGGTTGAGGGCAATGAGGATGCAGACATACTCGCAGAACAGGCACTCAGGTCACAAACAGTGAACAATATCCCACTAGGGAAAGCAGAAGGAAAGACAATTATTACAAAAGAAATGCAAAAGGTTTGTCAGGAATATTGGGATATAAATCAGACAGGAAGACGCTTAATAGCACACTGCACAGAACTGGTAAACTGGTAAATCCTGAATCTGTGCAGCATGTTCTTATGGAATATGAGAGAGAGAGAGGAGAGAACTAAAAGCAGCACTGCAAAGGGAAAAAGTGACCTTCACGGTAGGGAACATGTTGCAATGTGAGGAAGTACTTGAGGGAAACAGGGTTAATGAGGGTTAATGAGGGTTTATATATATATATAGTCTCTCTCTCTCTGTCATCTACTGCTGCTCCCCCTCACTCCCTCAGATCTTCCTCCTTCATTCACCTGACTGTCCCCTCTGCCCGTCTCTCCACCATAGGGAGCAGAGCTTTCAGCCGCTCTGCTCCCCAGCTCTGGGACTCTTTACCTCTGTCATAAGGAACATCAACTCACTCTCACAATTTAAGTCTACACTTAAAACCCACCTGTTTAAAATAGCCTTTTCCATCTGATTCAATTGCATTGTCCTATTTTAACCTGTTTTTAATGTTGTATTCTTGTAATTTGATACTTTTATGGTTCTTTTTTGTTTGATTCTGTGATTTGCTGTCTACTCTCATTTATTATAAGCTGTCCTTGGGTGACAGAAAGGCACCTATGAAATAAAATGTATTCTTCTTCTTCTTCTTCTTCTTCTTCTTCTTTCGTCTATGATAGTATTATTAGTTATGATTAGTATTATTAATTATTATTATTATTATTATTATTATTATTATAGTACTACACTCCAGTCCGGTAGGTGGCGACAATGCATCTATAAGCGGGATGCCAGCCGCCAATCAAATCTAAAAGAAGAAGGACGTCATACGCAGCTAGCTGAATGTCGCTGCTTACCATGAACGGCTGTTATGATTGTTCTGATTGTTATGATTGTTATGAGGATTAATGTAGTGTTCTGAGGCTGACAATGATTTCAGTGAGCTACATCCTGCTGTGTGGACAGTTCCTGCTGCTGCTGACGGTGATTCTGTTACAATGTCTGGAAGGAATTCACTCCCAGAACTCGTCGACGACGGAGACTCCCGCTACTTCCCCCGGGCAGGGAGCCACGACGCTCCCGTTCAACAGCGAGCAGCCGCCCGAAGCACCGGACCTACCGGAAAGTACCAATTATACAGAGGCCTATGAGTACAGACCCCCGTCACCAGTGGTCCTCTGCAGCTACCTGTAAGTCACATTCACGGTAACGCTAGTCTGGTCTGTCGTTAAGCATGTCAGCTGACACAGCAGACTGTCAGAGATCTGGGAGAACAGTCAGTCCACGAACTCCCCACAGAATGTACCACTCCTGTGTGAATGTGTAACAATGCAGCAGCCAGTGTTTGTGCCCAGCCTGTTCATTAAAAGATGTATCCTATGAATAGGCCTTCATGCATGCTCTGCCTGTTGTGATTGTACCGTCTGTCTTTCTTCATTTAAAGGCCGGAGGAGTTCATCTACTGTCAGGACCCCGTGGATCATGCAGGCAACATGAGCGCCTCCGTGGAGATGGGCCATGGCTGTGTCGGGGTAAGTTTATTTATTTATTTATTTATTTTTACAGCATTTTATGTTGGTAATCACTCAAAATGAATTCATTGTCTGTTTTTTGTCTTCAGTGGGGTGGCCAGACGAAAAAAGAAGTGAACGTCACGCAGGTTATCTGCACCGCTCTTGATGGTATAGAGTGTGCCGGACCCAGAGAGTTCCTCAGAGGAGATGTACCATGCATCAAGTAAGGCACAGACCACAGCCCCTCAAGACTATTCATTTTTACAGTTATGTTTGGAATGTAGTCCTTAAATGACTCATTTCTTCTTTGGCTCCACCAGTTAATGGCAGAGTAAAGCTTTCAGAGTTTTCATTAAGTCTGGACGTTATTTAAGTGTTTAAAATTCAAAGGAAAATACACAAAACAAAATGCCTGAAATGTAGCAGACAGGAAACTAAAGTCAAAACTGTTCCATGATAAGTCCCCCCCAAATTAAATCTTTTATGAATATGTTTTCCCTTTAACTATCTGAGAGGCAGGATGACTGGGCATTGATGATGGCTTCATTTAAGATGTGTTGTTTGTTGTTAAGTTTGCTGACTTATTGTTAGTACTTGTTATCCGAACCTAGCGTCAGACTTTTTGAATTTCTACATCACTTCTACATAAATCACGAAGAGAGAGCAAGAGTGTGAGAAGTAAAAGTTCCAACCCAATAAGTGGCCATTCTTTAGGAATATGCACTGTATGTGTCCGTATTACTGACTCAAATGAAATATTAGGTAATCTCTGTTACAAGATAAGCTAAGATAGACTTTAATGATCCCACACTGGGAAAATTTGCTTATTGTAGCTCATATGCAGAAGGTTTATAATAAATTATTAGTACCGTAGTTTTCGGCCTATACGACGGTGCGGCACTCTCCAGCAGTAAACACAAAAGTGACGTGGGGAAAGATTATGCACCAAATAAGACACTAGTTTTGATTTTGATTTTGAACTGTCATTTTGCAGATCTTGCGCACACCCTCATCATGGAAAACACACGAGGAAATGCATATGATGCAGCTTTTAAGTTAAAGCCAATCGATCTGGCCATCTAAGAAGGAAATAGTGTTGGTGCCGTGCTGGTGCCGTACTGCCGATTTTCAGGCACAGTTTGAAAAAAAGCGTCTCAAAAACAAAAATCTTCGTGTACCGTCTTTCTGTGTAAATACCTCATGTTACAACATGAAAACATGCGGCTCATATTCAAGTGCGGCCCGTATACATACAAAATTTATTCTCTTTTCAAATTTAGCTGGTGCGGCTTATATTCAGGTGCGCGCAATAGTTAGAAAATTACGGTAAGTAGTAAGTAAGAAATATACAGAAAAAATCCTGAAGTCATGCTGATGTTGAAGTGTCTGACGGCTGTTGGAAAGAAGGACTTGTGGCTGTCAGACTGTTCAACAGCAGCATGACTTTGTGACACAGATTTGTATAAATATATAGATACTGAGTCTGGTCTAATGACTATTCAGCTTTTTTTGAACAGTTATCTTCATTCATGTGCTGATATCTGTTTAGAGATGAGCAGAAATGTCTTCCTCGTCGCGCTCATGTATGAAGATGCTAATCAGATTGCAGAGGAAGTCTCAAATCTGTTTTCAAGATATCTGCTAGCTACACTAGAAACCTCCAAACATTGTTACACAGTAATTTTGATAACAATGCTGAACAATGAATTGTTTTAATATATTGAATTTAGAGCTGAAACTATTATTCACAGATTCAGTTTCAGCCCCTTAAATGTGAATGACCTCAGGCTTTGATACAATTACACATTTGGGCTGCAACAATGATTTGATTATTTTCATCATCAATTCATGCTGATTATTTTCTAGGTTAATTGATTAGTCATTTAACCTATAAAATGTTTGTTTGTACGTACCATCAATGCTGAAATATGACACAAGATGATGCATCCTGTAAAATAAATGTGTGCTATTAGTGTAATTGAAATGGATGGAAATGTGAAGCCGGCAGAGACTGAATACAGCATACAGAGTTCAGATGGAGACACGAGTACTGAGGCTAAAAATGAGACTTCCCTTCTCATACATACATGCACTGTAGCAGGACGTATTATATCCAGTAACTGACCCAACTCATTCAGATGTAAGTCTGTGGTCTTCACCACTAGAGGGCAATGTTCACACATGTATAGAAGCATCACTTTACTTTGTATTTGTCATGGTGTGATGCTGTTCTCCCAGCATCTCTCTGCATTCATCAGCACATGAGTGTTACTGCATCGAGATCAGACACAATCAAAGCAGCTCCTGTACAAGGACACTACTGCAATAGGCATATGCTAAATACTACATGAGGCTTGTTCCGTTCAGACAGTCTCCACCCAGGATATCGCTCTTCACTACACTAAGGTCTTAGTTCATTGTATTGATATCATGGTATTGGTGTTAGAATGAAATGTCCATCGTTCACTTGAACTCTTATTTGCACAGTTCTCTTTACATTTTGTCCCAGCTGACGTTAAATGGTCTTAAATGGCCCCCTGTACTGTTTTCTGTTGTGCAGATACACAGGACACTATTTCATCACCACACTGCTGTACTCCTTCTTCCTGGGCTGTTTTGGCGTTGATCGTTTTTGCCTGGGCCACACCGGCACTGCCGTTGGGAAGCTGCTCACCCTGGGAGGCCTGGGAATCTGGTGGTTTGTGGACCTGATCCTGCTCATCACGGGCGGCCTGATGCCCAGCGATAACAGCAACTGGTGTACCTACTACTGAGTCAGACAGCAGAGAGTGACTGAGGACTCTTCACAGCATGTTAAATATTGAGAACTCCGGGGATTCGGCTTCAGTTTGCGGATATGACTCTGTGAGCTCCAAGAGGATTTACAGCTCTGCTGTGCAAAGTGGAGTCCAGGGACCTCCTGAGGACTCTACACGGCTCACAGGACCCTTGAGAAAAACTAATTAGATTTGAATCTAGTCTAAGTCACCAGAAATGTTCCTACTTTGAGAACACACAAGAACAACTACTGTACTCAGCTCTCAGCAGAACTGTCAGCTAAGGTCATGTTTCATAGCTGTAGTTCAGTTCATGTGGAACAAACACTGATACGGCCCCACACGCACCTGTTTTAACTGATGGATTAGGCAAAATTACTGCACTCATGGTGGCATGCATGTGTTACCATGGTTACCAAATGATTAATTTCTACATTGCTTCTAAGACAGTTGATCAGTAGATGAGTTTAATATTTGTCCAGCTTGTTGCATTGCTGTCATTGTTGCCAGCCAACGTCCAGATAACAAACATAAAGTTCCTCAAGTGAAATGAAGCACCGCTGTGTCCGTGTGTGTCCGTGTGTGTCCGTGTCCGCTCTGTGTGGGAATCAAAAGTTTTGGGATTTGATGAATGTCCTGCGGAAAAATACAATTCAGTTGACATGTACATTGCAGTCCATGTTTTCTGCAACTTACACACACATGCACACGCATGCTGCAGAGTGATACAGCCTCGTTGACAGTCACTGCTCACATACTTAATATTTCATACTGACCAAGAATCCTCCGCTTTAGTTAAACTCTGCGCATTGATCTTAGAAATATTCTGCAGTTTCCAGAGGGCAAAATCCTACACGGAGCTCTCATCATAGCTCTCCTTCTTCAAATTACCAAAGCACTCAGCTTTGACCCTTCACTGTCCGCCTCCGCTGGTGGAGTTCTGACTTCTGATTTTCTCTGCTGTTTTGATGCATTCCAACTACTCAGATTGATTAATGTTAGAGTTTAAAGCCAGGAGGAAGACTAGTCTAAAGACGGACAGTTTTCACATGAGTCACTTTAACGAGGTGATGATTTAGTGGTTTTCAGCATGAACTTGAGGAGAGCAGTAAATTCCATCACCTCTTTACATTCAGGTGTAGTCTGAACCTGTTCAAATGTCTCCAACTAAACCAAACTTCCATCTTCATTGACTTTCTTCAGCTCGGCTTCCACTTTGTTACATTTCTGAACTGGAGCTTTATGTTCTCTTTCATACAGTGAGCTGGTTTCATTATGTTAATGGCTCCACAAAACCCTTTTGACTTCTTTCACAATCCGACAGTTTGCAGTATGCTGCCTTACAGAAAAATCTTTCCTCTTTATCGATTTTTGTTCGTTTTCATTCTCAAATCTCAATCCAGCTCTGTCTCAGTGTGAAAACAAACTGAAGCATTCTGTGTTCAGGCCTCTTTGAAGACATTGTAAAATAGTTTATGTACATGTATAGATTATTGATTCACCAAACAAATGCTTGACTTGGGAAATGCTTTATATTCTTTAACTTCAGTCCACTCCACTATTTATTATGTGCATTATCAGTGTCTTATGTGACTTTATTTATGTAAATAAAGAGTTGCCAGTCGAGATAGAATTGAGGTGATGTGATGAGTTAATGAAGGTTATAACAGACTGTTGTGATGCTGAGGCAGAATCTAAAGTGTCTCATGCTGTATTCTCACTCTTCACAGTTGTTACGACTCAATAAAAACTATCTGGAACATTGTGTTTTGAACATTTGTCTTACTTCTTGGATCCGAGTCATGAGTCCAGTCATGAGCTTTGGCTGGTTCAGGGTTTGTTTTTTGGGGTTCATCATTTCGCTCGAGGTCACCAACATGCAGTCTGGAGGAGCCAGACATCGTACCACCAATCATTTGATTAGTAAACGTCTCCACCTCGTCTACTCTGCCTCCAGAGCCTGTTGTCCAGTTGGTCCACTTTCAAAGGTGCAGTGTGAAAGTGAACCAAACCAAATGAAGGTGTGAAAATTTTCAGCATTCCCCGCCCAATCGGACCAAGTCCCCCGGACTATCCTGCGGTGTGAAAGAGCCCTTAAAGTGGAATGTTTCCTATTCTTACTTGAAGTAAGATTTCAGCTGCTCAATGGTTCATTTTAAATGAATGAATAATATTAATTTCTAAAAAAAAAAGTCATAGAGAACTAAATATGCCACACAACCTTTGAGGGATTGTTTCATCCAAACAACTCAGTTGTTCATTTCCTTCATTCTTTCTTCCATATGAAGGCTGTATGGGCATGTCACTGTAGTTTGTGAAGACTGTAGTGTGTGTACAGCTGTGACTTGTTGCCTCAGTCAGAACATGATGTGTCTTGTTTCAGTCAAGAAATTAAACATTTGAGTAAAATACTGACTCTAGAAAGAAGCCAAGCAGCAGAGTCCATAATACACCAAATATATATTAACATGACGTGCACTGGCTGGTGTAGTTTTATCACAAAGGTTAGCTGCTGAAATCACTGCTGCTCAGTGTGTTTAGCTTATCAGTCAGTCTGATGAAATGTGAAGAGGAAAATATATAAATATAAATATAGCGAGATTAATACATAGATAGACACATAGACAAATTATATACAAAGACCAAATGAATAGGAATGACAGAGTTACAAACTGGTCTGAGCTAAAAGACAAACACTTCTTTAAACTGATTTATTTAAATATTGTGAATTAAACAGTATTGTGTGTGTGACTTTACTTAATCTTTACATTATGTAAAAACTCTAAAACCGAATATCAGATTATTAGAATTGATAAAAGCAGCAAATGCTTACATTTTATGAATCAGGATATGCATGTGGGAAGACTTTGTGCCCCACACTGCACCACATCTCTGGGTTCTCCCACCTGCCAAATCCCACTTTAAACCCTGAGAATAAGTTTTTTTTCTCTTTAATGGCTGACATTTACAGTCTGTGGTATCAGTCACCCTCTTCAGGATAGATAATTACTGACACATCCTCGTCTTTTCGTCTCACCACCATTGAAAGTTCAGTGCTGCTCTGGATAGCTTCGCTCACTTCCTGCATGGTGTGGACGGGCTGTCCATTGATGTTGATTATGATGTCGTGATTGATCAAGCCGGCGCTGTGGAGAAAAAACAACACCATGCATCACTCAGACATTAAGCCTCACTAAAAACAGAACCAGCCCAGCCAGGTAGACCTTAAACCCTCAGGCAAACATCATTGACCTTTAGACAAGCCTTCTCCTGTCAAACTCCTCCCCCCTCAAGAGACAAAGTAAACAATAGAAGTGGTGGAGTCATGGCTTTTTAATGCACTGCACTGCTTGACATTTACATTTGAGGCATTTACACTTGCTGATGATCTTATGCAGACTAATTAACAATACATGAACACTTTATTTAAAGATTACAGTCTGATTTCACCAGACAAGGTGACAGTTTAGCATTGCCATGGTAACTTGTATGTTATGTTAATACTGTATTCTGTCCAAAGCTTCAGACTTCAATGTGACTGGAGGCTGTGTTGGACCATTAAGAATATAGAAAGTCTAAAGACTCAGAGAGATAGATCCTGTCTTCACTAAAAGGAAGATGTCAGTGCATTGCCTGTGGAAAGCACAAGTATAATGAACAACCAGCCCACAGTTCAATCTACAGCCTTGAAAACTGCAGGGATGCTCTTATTCCACACTTTGGAAAATATCCAGAGGCCTCCAAATGGCTGTTCACAGCACTACTGTGTGTTTTGTAAAACCTAGTATCTAAACAAGCACTTACTGTGCATCATACCCATTAGCTTCAGGTAAGACTTTCTAATATAAAATACAACTCACTGGTGAAGTGTCTTTCTTTGAAACTTACCAACAGGAAAAAGACATATTTCATTTTTTAACATCTTTTTTGCAAGGGCTAACATTTTAGAGTGACCTTGGTTGGGCCAAAAATTCTCTGTGACAATGTGTCATAGAGAACATAGACTGCTAAATGATGAAGATTAATGATTAATGTGTATTCTTTTACGCTCTTAGTGATGAACCCACACAAAATTATTACCCAACTCTGCACTACAGTGCATTTTAGTGTCTTTCAGCTCGTCTAGAATATTATAGCTTTGGTATAGCCCAAAATTACGCTCTCACTAACATCATTTGAGTCATAGCAAACCTCTAATATACCCTCTGTAACCTACCTACCAAGCAAGAAATGTTTCACAGATAATGTTAGTAACTGGTGAACATAGTGGCTAAATTATGTAAAGTCAGTTTGTTAATATAAAAATATTACTGCAGTTCTGGAGGTTAAGATGAAGGTCTCCATAAACAGCAATAGTGTCAGGTTTTTACATTGAGCATTTGACAGGTAGATCAGATTTATAAGAAAAAGCCGATCATCAGCCACTATCAATAACAAACATACAGTGTTATATTTTGCTTTTCTGAAACTGTGAACTCATTTGGCATTTCACATCACATATAGAGGAGAATGTAGCTGGATTCCTACCTGGATGCAGCTGTTCCAGGTATTACTTCGTAAATGTAAACCCCCGAGCTCACATCTGGAAATTCAACCTTATGTTCCTTGAAATCTTGGATCAAACTGGAGTGGAGATAAAGGATTAAAGAAATTTAGAAAGAGTCTAGTCCAACTGAAACAAGTCAAACTGAAGAAAATGTTCCAGCCTTGACAGCTGCAGGGATGTTCTTATTCCACACCTTGCAAAACATTCAGAGAACTCCAAATGTCACAGTGCTGCCGTTGCTTTTTGTAAAACCTAGTACCTATCCAAGTTCTTACTGTGCAACATACTGATTAGTTCCAGGTAACACTGTCCAACTAAAAACTTACTGATGTAGTGAGATGGTATCTTACTTTGAAACACTAATGAGGGACAAAAACACTTTCACCCAACATGTATGCAAACATTCATGGTCACCAGAGGATGAATCTCAGTGACTTTTCCTCTAATGCAGTGTAGTCGACATTTGTGCTTTTGACTGAAGTGTTTTGACAATTGTTCTGTGGATTGCCATGACATTTAGTACATACATTCTCACAACAGCCAGAGGTGTTAGCTTGGCCAGAGACTAGACACCTTCCTAAAATGTGGTACTTCACACTTCTTCAAATGTTTACTTACGTCGGTGTGAGCTGGAGCATCCGCACACCTATGTATTTCTTCTTTTGTGCTCTATTTCCTAAAGGCAAATGAATATTGGGATAATTTGAATGAATCAGTGAGATCATATAGTAATTCCCAGACACTGTGACTATATCTGCAACACATCAGATCCTGCTCACCGTTGACTTGTCTGATGAATGATTCAGCGAGGAACTGGCGTATTCTGTCTGCAGGGATGGCAAAAGAGATACCTGCTGCCACTTTCAGAGTATTTATGCCTATTACATCTCCATCCTGTTAAACAAACAATAGGAGGAGAGGGGTGAGATGGGCTTCATTGATTGCATAGCTTTGTTACCGCAGTGTAGTTATGGCTTTTGTCTTACAATGCACGTGACATAGCTCATGGTCTGTTCAGTGTTATTTGTACCTACAACAAAAACCTGGGTTATTGTAGTCACTTATCTGTGTTTTCACAGTGAAGGACGATTTATAAAATGCACTGTTGGAGTGGCAACCGTTCTTGAGAAAGAACAGAATTTTTAGGGAGAGAAAATTTGTGGCAACCTTGATAAATGAATGTACCATCAGTATGATTTTATTCCACAGTAAGTTGTCCTAAAATACTGTGAGGGAGGCTTAATCTTGAACCTGAGGAAGCAGAATGAAGACTCTGGGTATTAAATAAAACAGAATCATGACCTTAGTCCTCACTGTCATAAATAAAACAAAAAAGCAGAACAAATATGCAAATGCTTTGGTATTATCCCTTTAAATCCTCTTACCAAGTTGACAAGTGGTCCACCGGAGTTACCGTACTGTGAATCGACAGAGCAACAAAAACATTTTCTTATTCGTTGTTAAAACGTTGTCAAGATACATCAAATCAGATGCAGAACAAAGAGAAGCAATGATTGTGCTTCTAATGCTAACTGTGGCCTCACTAACATTAATGATGGCATCAGTTTGGATGTAGTCCATGTCAGAGTCCTTGAAGCCCAACTCCACGCCGTTGCGCTGGGCAGTGCTGACAATGCCGGTGGTGACAGTGTTCTGCAGGGCGAAAGGGCTTCCCACCGCCACCACAAACTCACCGGGGCGCAGGTCTGATGACTCGCCGAGGTGAAGCACAGGCAGGGGACTCTGCAGCAAGGCACAAAGATGGCAAGGATAACGCACACTTTTATGAATGCAACACATCATGGGTAAAATAATGTAAATTGTCATTGTAGAAATATTTAAGGTACACACAGTAACTATGGGTTAGCATACACTGAGGCATTACACTGACCCTTTGCTAAAGGTTTTAATCTGTTTTCTTCAACATGTTAAGAAGATTCTTGTCTCTTCACTGTTTCCATAGAATACCTGAGGACTTGCCTGCTTTAGATTCTTGTAAACTTTTACCACCTTCTTCCAAACTTCAAGCAAATGCACCTTTGACCACCACCTCTAGATACAACTTTTGTGGTAACAGAAATGACTATATGAAGAAAACTATTGCTTAAATACTGGGCTGTAGGACAACTATCAGTTCATGGAGCAGTTTTTTAATGCTGCCCAAAAAAAGGTCTCTTAAATTTGATGAATTATCTCAAGTGATGTGACATGAGTCAAGGTTGGACTGGCTGAACTTGAGTACTCTTTTTATGAAGTTCACTTCCATCCATTTTTAGTTTTGATTGTATGTGATTCTAACACAGGATTTCAGGAGTAAAAAGTAAACTGAACCTTAGCTTGCCTCTGCCTGCCCCATCTTATTGTAGGTTGAGGCCATTTATCTCGGAGGGAAATGGAAATTTATAGCCACATCTCCCGGGGCATGGAGCCTTTTAGGCAAGCTATCCTTCCTTCTATGAAGAATACAACACCGAGAGATATAGCATTGTAAAGCTGTCACCCATCCCCAGTTGTTTTAAGACAAATTCCTTCACCGACAGAGCAGTCAAATGCAGTGATGGTGATTTCCTCTTGATCTTGATTTATTCTTGTATTCAGATCAGCACTAAATATGTTAATCATGTGCTTCATGCTGAGTGGAGTCTGTCTGAAGTGGTCAGCAGTCCTGTCTGCCATACAAAGCAGTTGGTTGTGTAGGAGTATGTCTGAGCAGTGACATGTTTTATTCAGAACAGCACTCACAAATACACAAAAAAATAGCTGAGGCTTTGAATTTACAAGGCGTGACCAAATACCACCCCAGAGGAAGACAGACAACAAATTGACCATGTTAAGGAATAAATTCTTTTGGTGAGCAAAAGCCCTAGTTGACTTTCTCCAAGGAATATCTGCCCCCTTTGTGTTCAGGATTAATAAACTTTGATGTTAGCTGCTGATGACAAGCTGCCAGGCCAGAAGACAAACACTAGACAGAATTTAGTCTAAGGCCCTCGGGGAGCTGAGGGGAAACTGTGGGCACTCACATCTGGGTCGATTTTGATGAGTGCAATGTCCATTTTCTGGTCCATGTCCTTGACTGTAGCATCATACTGCGAACCACTTTTTAGCCCTACTTTTATCCGCTGCTTGTTAGTGAGAACATGAGCATTGGTGATGATCCAGCCGTCCTCTGACACTACGAACCCGGAGCCACTCGACACAGAGAGCTCCCCACTGGAAAATGGCAGCCTGGAAATGGAAAGGGCAAAAAGGCAACATCATTTTGTTGTGTTGTTGTGTTGAAGGTGGTTTCATTTTCTTGCTTTGGTTAGTTTTACCTTTGAAAAAGTTCCAGATGCACCACGGCTGGGACAATCTTATCCACCACGTCTGCAATGAAGTTGAACTTGTAGCGCATACTTTCTGGATGTTGCATTCCTTTGAGGACACAAGATATTAGAGCGTAGTAAATAGACAGGTTAGACTGCTCAGTCCTCTAGGAGATGATCATGACAATCATGATGATTATAATAATTTAATGAAATTATTTTAGCCATGGTGGTTTTGATCCTTTTCTTTTTATTTCTTGCATAATGTGTTTTCCCTCATCATCACATCATCAGTAACTACTTCTCTGACTTTTCACAGTCTGTCCTACAATAGTCCTCACACTTACCTGTTCCCATATACCATTCACTTTCCCTTAGTTTCCCACCTGATTGTTCTGAGTTAGTCTTGTTACTTGTTAGTCATCTTACCCTTTTTGCTTCGTTAGTCTGTTTGGACTGACCACTTGATGAACTATGGACACAATAAACATCTCCTGTTTTCAAGTATTGCATTTTAGTCTCCACACTCACAGAGCAGTGATTGTGACTGAGATTAATTCAGTGGATAAACTTTTCCATATATTCTTTCTTCTTTGTCCACTTCATAACTTATTAATAAGATCTGAAATAGCAAAGATGCTGCAGAAAATAATTAAATGTTAACAATTCATGCCAACAATTAGTAGATGCATTTGTTAGGTCTCTGTAAATAATATTATAAAGAGTACGGTATAGACCTGCTCTGTATGGAAAGTGTCACGAGATAACTTTTGTTATGATATGGTGCTATATTAATAATATTGAATTGAATTGAATGGATGCAACCGATGCAGTTTCAGAGCACATGACCCAAATTATGACTTCTCAGACAAGTTGAGACACATGATTGCTTTTATGGCCTGTAATTTCACTGAGATCATGGACTAACAAACACAAAAACAGATTATAGAACAGTGCATGTTAAAGCCGTGTGCAGCTTTGCTGCCTTGCCACCACAATACAGTTTTTAAGTTTTTTTTTGGTCTGATATCAAAAGACTTAATGGCTTGAGTCCCTACAAGAGGAAATAGAAGGTCAAACCTAAACTGTTTAAGGTAACATCTTGAGTTTCATTTGTGCCATTTGTTTGTGTCACCTATAAAGGCTGTGCAATCTCTTTTTCGACAATATCTCCAATGTTCTCGTCCCTCTGCTCTCTAGGCAAACACACAGTCCCTCTCACAAAGCCACACTTTCACTGATGTTGTATTTAGAGTTGCACAAATGGACTTGTCTCTGCAGGAACAGCCTTAAATGCAAATTACTTGTAAGGCAGAACACCAACTATTTTGCCTGTCAGCAAGCTCTACTAACAGTTCAACAGTATGTTTGCCGCTGGCAAGGAGATCCCATGCCATTCTCTACCCTCTTGATTTCACTGTGCAGCTATGCCAGCTTTTGCGTGCGGTAAAGCACACAAAAATGTAGTAGTACACTGAAGACCAACAAAGGCTGTGACGAAGAAGATTGCAAACATGGACATAAACAATGCATGATTAAAATCTTCTGATGACTCGAGCGCCACTGACAGATGCATTTTTCAGTTACACTGTGCTACATAGATTGACACAAACTTTTGTACAGACACTCACAGTCCCCAAAGGAAATTTTTTTACATTTGTTTTTATTTTCTATTTTTATTTTTTGATAGAGAGACAGCTGAAGAGCGACAGGAATGCAGGGGAAAGAGACAGATATGCGGGACTCGAACCCTGGGCCGCTGTGGCAAGGACCAAGCCTTTGTACATCGGGCGGTCACTCCACCAACCGCGCTAAACGACACCCCCACAGGAAGTTTTTAAAAATAATACATCTAAATACATTTAGATTTTAGGCTGACACTGCTAATACTAATAATACTGACCAATGAACGCAATGCAAGTGTACAGACAATATTCAGTTGCTCCTGTATTGAAATACATACACTGCTTAATAAACTGTTGTGCCACCACAAAATGTGAAGTGTTACAAAGATTTTTACTAAATATTGTATAATTTTTTGCTATTTTTATATAACTATTATTGTAACATTCTTTTATTCATCTTCAAACAGTGCTATAATATTAACTTTCACACTGAACTGTAGAAAATTCACTATACTCTGTCAACTGTTTATAATATGCACAGGTGTGTGAGTATGTTGAAAATACAATGTGTCAGGAGCGGATTCTCTTCAGTAATATGGTGAATACATATGGGTATGGTTGCTGTCTCACACATACACACACACACACACTCACGGGCACATGTTGCATTAAGCAGACAGAGTAGCTGTAGATATGCCAACAGTTTGTGTTGGCTGTTTCCAGATCACCCCAGTTACTGAGCAGCAGTGATGGAAAGTGATGAAATATACTGACAGGCCTCTTGACATACTTACTGCTATCTACAAGTCACAGTCCTAATGTTACCTTCTCTACACTGGAAACATGGGTTACATGGCTTTAAGTCTTCTCATTCAAAATACTGTATTCTTCACCCTTACAAAATCCTTTCATCCAAATGACTCACATCAAGTTGTATCTAAGAGACATACATGGAAAGAGTTTGGTAGTTTGCTTGTCTGCAGCGATGTAATGAAAGTGAATACCATACTTGATTTGTGGTGCCACAGCATTAATACATTTGTGAAAACAAACATCAACATCTCTTTACAGACACAATGGCTCTGTTACAGCACACACTGCTTTGGTGTTCAACAAGGATTACTGTATGTGCTGGACTAATTCTTGGCCGAGTTAGAAAGTTACTAATCCTGACCCAGAAATAGCCCATACACAACCTCCTTGGCTACATAAACTGGCTAACTATAGACATTTAAACATTTGAAACCACATACTATACATCCTGTACATACTGTATATCCTCATTTATTCTAAGCACAAACGTAAAGCACAAACGTAAAGCATCAAATATATTTTGCCTCTATCTAGTGATTATTTGCAATGTTCACTTTATATGTTTCCAAAAAAATGCCAATAGAGTCCCTTACATTAAGCATGTCCCCTCAGTTGCCAAATCAGGCTTTACTTAACTCAACATGCTACTCAACTTCTGACACAAGCTGTGGTCATCTCAAGACTAGATTACTGTAATGCCCTCCTGACAGGCCTCCCATCCTGCACAGTGAAACCCCTTCAGATGATCGCCTGGGCTACAACTAACCCAAAAGCTCACATGTCACCCCGCTGCTCATCGAGCTCCACTGGATACCTGTAGCAGCCCACATTACATTGAAATCACTAATGCTGACTACAAAGTAGTCTCCAGTTCTTCACCTACCTACTTGAACGCCCTTCTACAGACATATGTTACCTCACGTCTGTTGCGCTCCTTTAACGATCGACGCCATGCTCTGCCACCCATTCACTCAAGACAATCCAGACTCTTCTGGTCTGTTGTTCCCCGTTGGTGGAACGTCAAACCAGTTCCTACCAGATCAGGGCTTCCCTCTCTACATTTAAAAACCTCCTGAAGACCTCCAGCTCTTCAGAGAGGACCTCCTCTCCAACACTACCAACAACTTGACAATCTAAATCTATCCCTTTAAGAATTGTCACAGCACTTACTGCTGCACTAACACTTTCTTATCGCACTGTACCTTTATTGTTTCCCTCTCTGTAAGTAGCTTTGGATAAAAGTGTCTGACTAAATGACTAAATGTAAATGTAATCCACATTAAACTCTTTATTAAGCAACTGCTCGATAATTAGAAAGAAGACCAAGTACTGACTGTGTCTACCTAACTCTCTTTGTTATTGGTCATGGTGCTATGTATTATAGGGTTTGACATTATATATCTGTGAGCTTTGCATACATGCTTTTACAGCAGAGCAGTGAGAGGTCTAATGCATAATGAATTCTGAAGAAAAGGCACATTATGAAAATGAATAGCACAGAATGGGAAACTGAAGAGGATATATTTGCACAGCAGTGTGGTGCTGGGATTCCCTCAGGAGAATTCAGCGCCATCATCGAGAATTTGCGACTGCATTTTGTCTCGTTGCTCCTCAGAGCATGAATATGCAGAACATTGGAGGCACATTGTATCAAACATTCTGATATAATTTTTCATCCAATATTAGAGTCACACACAGACTCCAGAAAGGCTTTTTAGCATCTCAAGTCAAATTATAGTATGTGATGATGGGAGGAGTCTTTCAAGTACCTCGCACCAATAAGTGGTAGGTCTGACGATATTTTGAACCTTTTTTTGTTCAAGGAATGTTTGCAGAGCACAAACACATCATTCCTTCAGTCCTGACTGATACACCACAGTCGGCTGGGTCACAGAGGAGCAGCAATAGAACAGCTGAGGTTTATTGTTCGCCCAAAGTCCACACAATTTCAGCAAATCAGCAAAACTGAAGCAAGCTCCAAAAACACTCAATCCTACACTTCCCATAATACAACTCAACAGCCTTTTACATTAGAGCCCATTTGCCTATGTCAAGCCTTTCAAACCTCCCACCCGCTTTGTACTACTACTTGTAGGACTTCAGAAAGCCCTTCCAGAGCCACATAAGACATTACACAACCATCTTCACTGGCGGAGTGTTACTCTTCATGAAATGTGAACTGACTTATATTCAAAAAAACAAAAATTGGTACTGTTGTTCTATCCGGGAATCTCAGCAGTGTCAGAGCACGGTCAAGCTTTTATCATTTCTTTCCCCTCTACATATATGACCAATCTACACTGATGTTACACAAATATTTACTCTTAACAGGCTATATAATGATGTGTAAACTCTGGGGCTCTAGAAAAAAGGAATACCATCAGTGTCACATTTTTTGATAGCTATCAGTGGTCATTGCTACTGAGCAGTGATGTAAAGATGTAGTTGTAAATTGCTTGCTGAGCCTTACATCAGAATCAGAATCACATTTATTGGCCAGTTGTGTGTGCACAGGTGAGGACTTTGACTCCAGTTACACTTTTCTCTTGATGTACAAATGTGTGTACATGTGATATATATTAGATGACAAGATTGATAACACACTCATATCTGTCCAGGAGCCAGCTCAGTTTAGTACAAAGGCTGCAAATGGGAAACAGTGCCTGTAGAGCTCATTAAGCAACATTGATTTCATTTGTTTGATTTTGTTTGTAGACTTTTGAATTTTATCTGCAGAGCTGTTACTTAGAGGCACTGTTTCATTCGTAATGCACTGATTTGAAGTTTTTGTTTTATTATGAAGGACCTCTGGCACACAGATTTTTCCATCATACAAACTAACGAATTAAAGACTGAAAGAAAAGTGCATGACACAGCTCACCTAAATCACACCGTCCCCTCTTGATGAAAATGACCGGTGGGATCTCACCGAGCTCGGCCCTCCTGTTCTCGGCTCTCAGGCGACAGATGCTGGGGTAAGTCCGGCCGTCGCTGCCACACACCGGGCCGGAGGAGGCGCACACGCATGAGCTTTGCAGCTCACCGTTCCTTCCCCGGAGAGAGTCGCACCGCAGCCCGTCACCACAGGAGAGGTCACCACCACCACCACCGCTCACCTCCCCGCAGGCATCACCCTCACCAGCTGCGCACACCACGCAGCAGCCGCATCCGTCCTTCACCTTCCCGTAATAACAGGCCTGCGTCGGGACAGGGCACTGAGAAGCATCGCAGACCTGCGGGCAACTTTGTCTGTTTCTCAGCAGCCCTGCGTGAACTGCGGAGGTGAGGAGGATGAAGTGAAGCATATACTTCATCATAAAGTCGATTTACAGCAGTCTTCTTCTTGTCGACTCTCCAGTCTTAACTACTGTTTGTGCTGATGCATGTGTCCATACTGATGCTGTTCACCCAGATACACATAACACCACCACACAAGACAATCTAATCACCCTATAGGACTGGCCCACAGCCAGTATTTATTTTCTAGTAGCAGCATGCTGATCCTGGTTCCTGTGTGCTGCCTCTGTCATCATGCAACCACCATGGAATGCAATTCGTCAGGTTTCAGGCCATATTTTTCTGTGGAGACTCACAGACCTCCCACTCACAGAGACCAAACTGCATGTGAGGATAATTGTGCATCATTTTCTTTTTAGTCTGTGGTCTGAAACTTTTTTCCTTTTACATGATGAGGTGAAACTGAAGGTCAACTCAGCCCCATCTTCAGAATACTAATTGACTTCTATGTCAAAGTACATGCTCATTTTTATATCATTCCTCATAAACAAAACTTCTGTTTTTTTTTCTTTCTCTTATTGTGAATTCGAGAATTCCTCACAATGGATATTCAATCATTTAATCATTATATTTTCTGCACGTGCACAGTGTACATTCATAAATGAGTGTATCTCTGCTGGCACAACAATGAAAACAGAAAAAGTGAATTACAGATGAAAATATACAAAACAGAAGATTGCCAGAAAACAAGAAAAAAGAAACTAAAAATGGCAAATAATGGAACAAGCAATGAAAAGAATATATTATTATTCATAATAACAAAGATGTGCACATGGCCAAGATAAACTTGTCTCTACCCCTTTGTCTGTGTTGCCACACTGTTTTTCTGTAGGGGGCTAACCACAAAAGCTTCATTTCAGAGACTGTTGTAGTGGACTGGCAGCTGTAGTGAAACATGGCCAGAAAACACATTGAAATCCTATATGACATTTTGTAATTGTTCTGTATTCTAGTATGTATTTTTGCATCCCAATCTAACCTACTCCAGTCTAATTCCTGGGCTTAAGTAGGAATCACTGAGTTAAGCCACTGTTAGCGTCATGTCTATGAAAATTCAGCTGCAGTTGTCTGAGTAATGGAAGTTCAAATGATAAGAATTATAAAACCAGCAAAGTATATAAGACAATTAAATAGTAGTTCTACCATGAGTACTACCTGACTATAAATATTCAATATAAGATGAAGCATAACCACTTGAGGAAGGGCGTGCTGGGCATCAGGACACAGGACAGATGCAGTTCAAGACAGTCTCATAAACCAATAGGACTAGAGCCAGTCATTGTCTTTCAGTAGCAGCATGCTGATCCTGAATTCTTCTTCATGATCCTGTGTCACTGGAATGTGATTCATCAGGTTTAAATGGAGATTAAAACTATGTTTGATTGTTTTTTTAATCACATCATGTCAAATTTACATCCATTGTGCAGTATTTTAAATCTGAAACTGGATCTTCAAAACATGTAGGGTCCATTCTTTTGCAGGAAACTGTGAGTTCTTCTTCTCTGATTTTTACGGCATGAAAAGTGTCAGTATTACTCAGTTATGTTTCCTGTAGACATATCATAACTCCTTTTTTAGCTACAGCTTTTCCTTTTTTGTACATAGTTGAGGTTCAAGTTAGCTTCTTTCGTTGTACTCCACTCAGCCGTTAATCTTCTTTGCTTAAACTTTTATACTCCCTAACTGACTCATTATCAGAGAATAGCTATCTATTGATCACATGCTGCTCTCTCTCATCTAAATTACACCTGTTGGAGAGCAGAGCCTTTGTTTGATCCACAGATGGAACTCATTTAACCCTAACTTGACTAACTCTGTGTGACTCATCCATGTCACCTTGAAGGGGCTTCTCTGAAAGATCCAAAGCAACATTTAATCATATTCTGCAGCTTGTGAATGTAGGTCACTGACATCTAAACTGTTTGTTGTCTGGGACTGTTTGTCCCTGAAAGTTACTTTGTAAGAGAAAGCATAGATGTCACAGTGTGTCACCAAAGAGTAATAGATAATAGACAGCAGGGTTCTTGACCACTGGAAATGACTAAGATGTGCCAAGTAAAGTTAAGGTGAAGTGTTTAGTGTAACTCAAAATGGAGCCACTCATTCCAACATTCTTATTTCATGCCACTACTAACAAACCAACAACTGATTGTCAGGATACACATAATGGTGGAAGAAGTGCTTAGATACTAAGTTAAAGCGCTGTAAAGCAGCTTAAAGGAAACTTATCTTGAGCCAATACGTTGTTTGCTCATTCTGGACTACATTCAGGGCTAGTTCTGCTTGGTGATGTGGATGCAGGGCTAGTTGATGAGCTGCTGTAGCATCCAAGTCACTGCTAGTCAGCCACAGCTCCAGGAGCTTCTCTTTATTTGCTCTTATGTTTACTGCCCTCTGGTATTTTAATCACCATTTATATGAAGTATATGAGGATGGAAAAATGTTCTCCAAGCTAATGAGCTTAACGTGTGCATTCCACTCCTGTCTCAGAACAATTGCTCTTTTGTGCAACAAATATTACTCTGACAAAGCAAACATCTAGGAAGTGCACACGCTTTGAGACCAGTTTGGTTGTAATTATAATTATAATACTTTTTACACATGTAAGGCAGTTACCAGTTTTGGTCACCAGGTGGCACTGTGGCGCTGTCTATGCACAACACCATAGTTTTGAGATTTGCTCCCTGTAGGACGCCATGTTTTTCAAAGTTTACTTTCCTTTGCCCCGCAAGGTGTTATGAAGCCGACTGTGATAGCAAGCAGCAGAAATGAAGAGTGTTACTGTGAAATAAAGTGCAATAAAGGTCTCAGCCACAATCCCGAATCCTGCATCTGGTGCCTCCTTCTCTCTGCATGACACTCCACCACAAATACTAAAAAATCACAATGCAGAGTCCAGGGGAGGTATTAAAATTTGATTTGATTAAGTTCTTATTCAAGTTAGGTGAGGGCTAAACTGCAAGTTAGCTGGAAGTCCCTGTGTGAATGCTCTAAGGCTGCTGGCGGCCACAGAGCATTCACCCAGGTAAATTCTTTACAGCGAGAAGTGGCTTTTTGGGCTTCATGCGCCATGAACATCTGTCATAGGAATGAACAGTGCCCCACCAACACTGTATCAAGACCTAATTATACATCATTGAACAAGTGAAACTCTCTATCTCTGTCTCTCTCTCTCTCTCTCTCTCTCTCTCTGTCTCTCTCTCTCTCTCTCTCTCTCTCTCTCTCTCTCTCTCTCTCTCTCTCATACATGTCTCATTAATGGATGTTACTAACTAAACTTTTTCTCCCAGAGTTTCTGTGCTCTGTCGTCCAGCAGGTTCTCATGATCGTGGCTGCTGCTGTGGTCCTTCATGACGTCCTCTACATATATTATTACTGTCATTATTGTTACCATATCTCCATCATAGTTTATAGTTAGTTGATGATTTACTGCTGCTGTGCATTTGTGTCTCTCTATCTCTATCACAGGTTCCACTGCTGCTGTAATCATTTTATCAGTCATTGTGATTCATTGTCATTTTATCAGTCATTGTAATTGTACAATATGTTTGTGTTGATTTGTCCTGTACATGTGACATCTGTTGCACGTCTGTCCGTCCTGGGAGAGGGATCCCTCCTCTGTGGCTCTTCCTGAGGTTTCTTCCACATTTTTTCCCTGTTAAAGGTTTTTTGTGGGCAAGTTTTTCCTCACTGGAACCGAGGGTCTAAGGACAGAGGGTGTCACTCCCTGTACAGATTGCAAAGCCCTCTGAGTCAAATATGTTTTGTGACCTTGGGGTATACAAATAAAATCTGATTTGATTTGATTTGATTTGAACAACATAGTAAGTCATGATAGTTTCCTTCATTTTGTACACTGCACTGTCACAAAGGCTTGTAGATGGTCAATGGAGCAAATTCGCATGTCAAAGTATACCAGAGCAGAACTCTGATATGGAACAGATGGAAGCAGTATGCAACATTCATATAGATTTGAATTTTTGAATGAGTTGAATTTGCTGCATAATCTAGCTGTTTAAAAAAATGTATGTAAGTAAAGTATGCATAACTTCAAATTGAACATAGGTACAGTTTAAAGTACTCAGTTACTTTCCATCACTTGACTGGTTAGGGCAAAATAAAATAAACCCCCCCAAAGACAAATTACATGGTTAACATGAACATGATGTCAGACTAGATAAGTGACAGAGAAGTGAAATCAAACGATCATAAGACTGGCACCAGTGTTGATTAGTCATTACAAATGAATTGTTGTCTTAGCCTTGTATTATTACTTTATGTTTTGTACATATAAATAATAATCAATAATACGAACTATATAGATACTCCAATATATTACTTAACATCACCCTTACCTGTGATGGCAAGTGTTGGATTCTGTGTGGCAGGTTGGTTGCTCAGTAGGTTTTCAGATGACTATTTTGTGTTCATTCGAAAAGACATAGATTGTCCATCTGTGTATTTATTTTCTCTTCACTGTTTCCATGACACTGTGATTGCACTGCACGCAGTGTGAGTTTGCTCACAGGAGATCTTGATAATAGCTCAATAGTCTCTGACAAGCAGCCAGGCTGAGTATAGTAGTGTGAACCTCTTTGCGACACATACTGTAATATATTTCAGTGGTGGCTCTTTGATCCCACTCACTGTCATCCTAATGTGGAAAAGTGGAAATGAAATGTGGGCCATAAAAAGATTTCAGCCTGATGGTTTTGCTTTAATTAAAAACAAAGTTATGTGAGTACTTACGGAGGAAAGCAAGGTGTAAGAAGAAGTTCTAATGAAGGAAAATCTGAATCTAAATGACAATGAACTGAAAATCTAAATGATAATGGAATGATACTTAAGGCTGTGGATACTTTGAGGTCTCATCATGTCTGTGCCCTCGTGCACAAAGCGGTTCCATGGAGACAATTTTGGTGTTTGGTAAATCTAAAGTGGACAAACTGACCTCAATCCCATCCAACACCTTTGGGTTGAACTGGAACACAGCTTGTGAGCCAGATTGTATCAGTGGTTGACCTCACTAAAGACACAGTCACACACTGATGTCACAGCTAATGTGAGTAATGATTAAATATTGTGCTTTGTAGTCTGATGATGTAATAAACAATGTGATGGAACATGGCTACAATAATAATTTCTCTATTTCCAAACACAGTTTTTGTTCATTGGGTTTACTGTTGACCTGAGCTGGCCAGGTTAGGGCACAGAAACAAAAAACACAAGTTTGAATTTGTCAGTCATAAATCCTTCAATTGAGGTGAATGGGAGACAGGGTGAATACATGTGGATACATGTGAAGACAGAAAATGAATGTATGTGACTATACCTCAGTTCCTCAGTCCGCAACAAATCATTATCAAAGATAATGCCATGAAAGTCAGAGATGTTTGTGGTAAAGATAGGCAAGAAGAGAAGAGAAGTGAAAAGTAAGTATTGGGATAGTGCAGTACAACGAATATATATAATCATATATATATTTACAGTATATACAAATATATATATGGTTAATTAAATATAAAACTATATAATATAAAACTGAAAGAGCAAAAATGCAATAAAAATAAAGACAATATTTTAATACTACAATGTAGTCCACATTATGAGGGGATTATTTACACCTGTACAGTAAAAAAACATCAAGCATGCCTGTCCATCAATCGTGAATTTATATAATTCAACTGTATTCCTCTGAATTTTTGGACTGACATGCTTTCTTTGTTGCATTGAGCCTTCACACATGTCACGTCATCTATCAACAGTGTGTGTTCCTAATGTCACCTTTTAGAACATCTATCTTCGACACACCTCAGGGGGCTGACTCTGTGGTGATTAAAACATATGGAGGAGCGTTTCTTTTAATGGGGTCTTGATGATAATGCTAACAGTTTGGGTAAAAGTAATGATACTGGCATTATAAATGTGTCACCCTTTGGCTAGAGTTCAATTGCATGGCGTTATATGATGTGTTGACTGCCTTCCATGCTTCATTATATGCTGATGGAGAGCAGATGAACTAAACATCTGGTTCATTCCGCCTTGAAAAAGCTGTTATTTGTGTTGAAGACGTGGTCGTGGTCAAACACACCTCATTCTGGTAAAAATATGAATCTTGTGTTTAATTGAAAACAACATGACACAATCACT
Source organism: Larimichthys crocea (assembly GCF_000972845.2). Classification (NCBI taxonomy): domain Eukaryota; kingdom Metazoa; phylum Chordata; class Actinopteri; family Sciaenidae; genus Larimichthys; species Larimichthys crocea. The sequence continues at coordinate 20,655,416 of NC_040011.1, forward strand.
CATGAAGAACTTTATTGACTGCTTGTTGTGAAAGCTCACTTACAGTATATATTAATACACACTGTGTTATGTACTGTATGTTTAGCTGTGCAGCACTTGAGGATATTGTGCGACTGGCACTTGACAGAGACCTTTCAAAGGAGAGCCCACATCACATTACTCCTCAAGCTGACTGCATAATGGTCAAAGTGAGGCACAATAATGGCAGACTGGTAGAATTCAATTTCCTGATTATTTTGTTATGACTGTAATTACAGTATGTTCACATGGAACATGGATTACATTTAACATAGTGCAGTTAAGTTCCCTTACATCAGAGGAAGAAGAAATGACCTGACATTTTCATAATGGCTCACTGTAATTGTGCAAGTCGTTTTTTTCATTTACAGCGGCTGTCATTCTGGCTGCTCCTTCAGCATACAAATCCATTATTTCCCCCGGAAACTCATAATTCATAAGCTCATTGCAGAGGGTGTGAATTAAAGAGGCTCAGCGTCTACTTTGTGCAATTTCCTGATCAGGAGTGGCCTAGTTAGTGAAAGTCAAGAACAGTTTCAAAAGCATTTATTCTTTCTAACTTCAGAGATACTTTTAGTGACTTTCAAAGGAGTCGGTTTGTCCTTGTGTTATGGAACATTGAAATCACACAAAGTACTTCTTCACAGGGTTTTCTGCATACTTCTCTTAGCCATGACCCATCACACTGCAGCTATGAGCCAGGCTTTTGTGCAATTTCTCCAGAATCCTGTCTTTTACCACAACTACACCATCTGATCGTCACCTTGTGGTGGTGGTGCTGCTGCTGCTGCTGCCGCTGCTCTGGAATGGAGTTGCGTTGGTTGAATAGTGTCATGCTGCCAGTAGGGGGCAGAAGCGATCCATATTTCATGCTCTATGTAATCTAGTGCTTCCTATCTAATTTAGGGCAGGAGCTGCAGCAGGGAGAGTGGCTTTAGGCTCCACTGCCTCTGTAGACCCAAATGCATCAGGGAAGTTCTGCTGCTCCAAGGTCAGCCATCTGAGGACCAGCACTGACCGCAGCTCTTCTCCTCTTCCACTGATGACCGCTGGACTAATTGGCTATGGGTTGCTTTTGCAACACTGAAAATGAAACTGAAGCGAAATGACAGCCCCTCTGGACCATCTGAGACACTGCTTTTTAAAGGTCCCATATGGCAATTGTCAGAGTCAGGGCTGTTTGAGTGGAACTCTCCATATCCTATTTCATTGGCCTTGTCTGCTGTTATGGATGAGATGTAATGTGGTGGCAAAGTGCATCTCAACACCCCTCCCCAGTCGTAGCTGTGAGATCACCAGGGCAAATAAGCTTAGTTATGGATACTGAGTTTACTCCCTCACTCTCTTTTGTGTGTGCTGATTGATGGCGCGTAATCTATTAAGAGGATTTGGGCTAGTTTGAAATTGAGGGCAGGAGTGTCTGAGAATGATCTTTATTAATATTAGGAAATTCAGGTTGAAAACTATGTGAGCGAGAGGTGAGGGCAACTTTAGGGATGATCTGGGAAAACTCATGCTCAAGCTGTGAACGTTGTAGCAATATACAGTCTATGAGTCGATTGATAAGCATTTCACACAACCTCTTGTCACTGGAAAACATGGAAGAGACAATTTGAGTCATCACCAAGCTATGGAAAAACATCTAGTCATCAATCCTCAACCTAAACCTTTAGTCATCCCTGCAGGCTGTTGCATGAGCTATGTGAAGCTCAAAGCTGAAATTAGCTTGAATGTGGTGAAGGAAGTTGGAGTTGGAGATGGAAATGAGTTGGACTGAACAAGGAAGTTTGCAATGTTGAGTTGAGGTAGAAGCATGGTTCAGCCTTCAACTTCTCAAATGATTGAGAGAATCATAAGTTGTAAAAGAAAAGGAAAATCTGTATCCAAACTGTTAACTGGTACTGTATAAAAAACGTTGTATGCTAACAAATGAATAACTGTTTCTAACTCCCTAAGATTTGATGAATGTATTAATATAAACCCATAGCATATAAACCCATCAACATGTTTAATTTTTTCAGGAGACAGACCGGGCTGTCCAGACACAGAGTATTTTTGTCACTGGTCTTCCTGAACAAATGAAGTGTGGACCTGCTTTACATATTCTACAATCATAAGATCCACTCAGCATACTGCACGTTGAAACTTGCATAATTTTATCAAAGTTAAACAAGAATGAATTTGTTAGCAAACAAAAACTACAGCTCCCATGAAATGTATCTTTGCTGTTACAGTGTCACAGTGTATCTTCAGATATAAATGTGGTTTTATCCACATTCATAATTCCTATCAATTTAAGTTTTTTTTTTATTAGCCAGATGATGTTGCACCTGCAGTGGTCTAGGGCTTATGGGAAATGGTGTCCATTAAGACAGCTAGAAACAGATATTATTTAAAAATTACCACACAACATACACTGCTGTTTTATTATCAATTTGTGAGAGTTGATTCATTCTTTTTTTCTTCTTTCTGGGTTCCAGTTTTTTTTTCTGCAGCGTACTGGAGCTCCAGAAGCAAATCATTGTTGTGAAATATTTTTTTCTACCAGAGGCAACAAAGGTGTATGGGTACTTTTATTACTGCCAGCTTGACTGAGAAAGGGCCGTGTAAGAAATACTGGCCTTGTAACTTGCAGCTCGCCTTTGGAAATTTACAAGAAAAACGGTGAGGCCCTTTACAGAGAATTTATATTGGAAATCATTTTGATCAGACAAGTCTGAGAGAAGATTCATCTCTGTTGTTCTGCTTCTTATTGGATTTCACTTTGTTTTATGTGAAAGGGTTCTGAACTGTTGGCTTCCAAGAGTTTGGTGGCCATTTGATAAGGGAGCACAGTAATGATTTGGCAGTGCAATTACCCCTCAGGAGCAGGCAGCAGTGACAGCTGGGAAAGGACAAGAGTGTGTTTCTGTGTGGACATGGTGAATGTCAGGAAGATGCAGAGGGAAGCCCATCAAAGTGGAGCTGAATGAGTTGTTATTTATGATTTCATACCAACTTCCCTGGAGACTTTAAGGACCTCTTCAACTTTTTAAGAGTACTCCATTTCGGACACCTTATCTAATCTGTGGCAACAAGATACTTTGTTGTCAATACTTTGATGCTAAAACATTACAGTCATGATTACAAAGTCATGACTGTGCTTTTTAATTCCATCTCAAGATTCCCGCAGGCATAAAAAGTGTCTTCCTGTACCTAACTTATACATGTTTGTGCCATACTTTATCTCAACCTCTGTTAATGTTCACATTGAAAAAATAAAAGAGTCTGACCAGAAAGCAAAAGTTCAAAATGGCATTGTCAGTTGTTGCTCTGGTGTGTGTACGCTGGATGAGAGAGGGAAAAAGGTTGTTGGTTGGTCGGTTACTATGTTTCCAATGCTGTTTTTTTTGCAGAGATGCTTGTGGTTCTGATTTGGGTCTCCTCCACCCTGACAGCCATTTGGGTTTAATCCCTATTAAAACGGCTCCCTAAGAAGAGTGTCTGTCTATTAGAGATTGCCAGTTGGGTTTGGTTGTGGGGTTTGTTGACAGAGATATCTGTCAGGACATCCACCAGACAGGGCACTGCCCCAACTGTTCCCCTGCAGTTTAACAAAGGTATGATGTATGTATGACAACAACAACATCAATAATAATAATAAAAAAAACAAAAACAAAACAGTGATAATTGTTATGGAATTTTCTATCCTTAGGTTACTTGAGGTCACGTGTGAGCCTTGTGGTCCTCGGCAGTATTAATTGTTTGTCTTTGACTAGGTGCCACCATATCTCAACTCTGTGGTGTCCAGGGTCGAAGAGACCTGTTGCTGCATTCCTAGACATAATAGATAGCTAATTGTTGACGTTCCATTAGCATGAACAGACAACAGTGTCTCCAGACTAGAATGTGTTGAAGGTGAACACGAACATGGGTAAATGCATTCCCTTTGACTATTTTGGGCGTAAAGTATTTGTAGCGTCATCTATGAGGGTTTAAAGTGTGACCACCAGCATGAGTTCATCAGAATGCGAGACCGACTCAAGCACTTCAGGTGCACTTTGAGAGTATGTCTAGTTCTCCTTGGCCAAGCGTCAATAAATAATACAGCATAAGACATCAGAGGCTCCTGAACACTTTCTTCCCTCCTGACCTCACCATTGACCTTTGACTTCAGCAATTTCTCCACAACAATAATGTTTATCATTTTCAGAGAAACAGTCATAGTAGAAAAAACAATTATGATATGTAATATTGTCATCAGCAGTGACTGTGAGTATAAATAGACATCAGAACCTAATAAATAAACATCTATGAGTCTATATACAGTACACACTTTATATAGCCTACTTACACACTTATTTACGTATAGACTCATACGCACACACGCACACACACACACACACACACACACAACACACACACACACACACACACACACAACACATGCCCATATTCATAGTCGTTTGATAATTAGTGCAGCTTTAGGTCGACGTACAACAAGCTGTACAGCAGCACCCATTTTGCAAACAGCCATCAGTGAACACAAAACCAGTTTGAACTGTTGAAAAACCACTAATGATAATGATGATGATGTGAACTCTGATTCAGATACAGAACCAGACTTGTTTGAAAGAATGTTTGAACAATGTTTCTATACATTTTACGCTTATGTTTCATTCATGATAAAGTTTTCATTATGTGTAACATAATAGTGTACACAGGGATATGAATCATTTAAAGATAGACGTCAAAATTTCATCACTGGACTTGACACTACTTCTACTTATTATCCTGAGAGAAAATGAGTGAGCTAAATAATTTTTTATTAAATTGACATGTTTAAACCTGCCAGGCTATTTCAGAGAACTTGAAGAACAAAACCTAAAAAACTCACAAAAACAAAAAGAAATAAATTTTTTGTTCCCATGAGAACAACGTTCAAAATTAAGTTAAATATAGATCCATGATTCGTTGTAAAAGTTTTTCATCTGCAGACACAAAGAATTTATCTTCACTTTCACTTACTGACACTTGTGTATGTTTTGTATTGTGTACTCTAATCTTCTGTAGTCTAATCTTGTTAGAGGTGACAACGATAATAAATGATGACAATGATAAAGTGATGAATAAACCTGAAATGATCATGTTGAAATGATAGATGATGCTCAAGACTTTTGAAGTTGTAAATGTATTTGGCACTTGTTAATATATATTTTGCAACATTATAGTGATCCTTGCATAAAAAGAAGTTTTGCTTCATGTCGAAGGTCAGAGTCACCTTCAACAGGAAGGGCTCTTTATAAATATGTTTTTGGTATACTGTAGGTAAATAAGGTCATTTACTCAAGTGTAAAAATGTGGCAGCATCTGCAAAAAACCCAAAGAAATAGCTGCTGGCAAATGTTTTACATCATTTTTTTGAGTATTATTTGCTTTTACCTTGACCCTTGTGGAGAAGGCACTTGCACCACAATCTGTCTGATAACCACCATCTGTCATCGAGTGCATCTGTGGACTTGAATTCAACCCCACAAATCTCAGAAAGGGCTTGCACCCAACTGTGCAGAAACTTTATACTCTGGACAAATCCATCCACACATCACTCTATGGAAGGTTGCCTGTGCCTAGAATGCCTAGAAATTAGAGGTCAACTGATTCATCATTTTGGAAGATTAATTGGTGCTGATCAGACGTTTGAAGAACTATTGTTACGGGAGGAATCTGGCTCTGTTAGTGGCTGTTCATCCTGTAAGCAATTAACCAATTAGGTCAGCTTTTCTCTCCTACAAACTATCGTTATTATATCAGCCTTTATAACTTCAAAAACCCACCATGGCCCAACCTCTGCTACAAACAAACAAAACAAACAATGCAATAACATTATTTATGTACATTTTTCCCTTTTTACTGCTGAATTGAATTTGTGTCATAATTCATGAAAAACATGATTTAGCTTTTTGTTTAGTACCTAAATGAAATGATTTTCAACACACAGGTTGGGGGCAGAAGCATGGGTGGAGCTGATGCAAGCTTATGAAAGCATACAACACTTTTTTTTTTCTTGTGGGCTAGCTGGCTGGAGCCACTCTTTCTACACTGACTGTCTGCACTGACTGTCTGCAATTTTAAGAGAGGCATTGTGACTGACAATGTCCTGAAAATTATGGTAAAAGAAACCTAATATAAATGTTGTACCTTTTTTTAATTGGCCAAAGGTTTACCTCCGAACTTTCTAAAATAAACTTCAAATTGTGGCTATTTATCTTGGAGACATCAATTACAATTAGCAACATAAACTAAGAACTCTATGAAGAGGATCCCTCCACATGTCACAATCTGTTAAAACTACAGTCATGCACAGATTTAACTAATATACAGTCAATAGTCAGTAGTAGTATCCATCTGGCCATTTAGCTTACAGGAAATAATTTCAGTGTGAAAGGCGATCTGTCCCACTAATATCTAATGCTGCATTCATGTCACAGAGGAATCCTTGTTACGAGTTTATAATGAACAACATAGAAGTGCCATTAAACCAAACAAATGTCTCACATTAACTATCATCAAAGGCTGTCATTCATGCAAATGAATCCAAATATTTGATGAATGTGGTGCTATATTGTCAGTGCACTGTATTTTAATCAATGCGTGTATGTGCTTTTAATGCTGTATTTAGTTTTTGCATGCACAAAGTGTCACCAGCTGAATAAAAAAGAAAAGCACCTTGTTTAAACTAATGACAGCACTTTGAATTGAATCCTCATTTTTAACTTCCAACTGAAGTTTTGATCCCTGTATGTGTTTTTATTTACATTTATATGTATTTTTTATTCACATTTCTTTATTGGTTGTTGTGCAGAGGAGGCAGTAGAGTAAACAACATTTGGCTCTTCTTTTATTCATTTTGTTTTCTGTGAAGCACTTTGTACCCTTGTTAAGAAAAGTACTATATAAAAAAGTTTATGATTATTATTACATATTAGGATTCTACACCTCTCTTAATTTTAATGTGGAATGGAAAATTCATGTCACAAAGAAAAAAACATTGTATCCAGTTATCAAAGAGAAAAAGATACACGTAACACGGTGACACACTGGAGTACATAAAAAAGGAAATACATATAACAGCATGAATTTATGGCTTAGTTTGATATGTTTTTATTTAAGCACTTTAAATCTTCCGTATGACGCCGAGGTAGAATGATGAAATCAACAAACAAAGTCCTCATTTAAAATCAGAAGAACAAGCTAGTTTACAGGGATGTCTGGATCCTCCAGTGTGTGTCATGAGTTTCCCAGAGACCTGTCAATGCTTCATATACCACAGCTAACAGGCTGTGAGGGGCTCTGCTGAAGGCTTTGCACTGGATATACAGTCATGAATATTTCATAGTTCATACTTTTACTTTTTACTGGTCTCTGACGGCGTAGCCCGCTGGTTACTTCTCCCTTGTCACATGCAAAGTGCAGATACACAAGGGGGAGGTGTTTGACAGTTTGTTTGTATAGGGACTTCATAAGGACAGCTCAGCATGACTGTAATACATGAAAAGCCGCAGTGGCAGTATGGTGCAGAGAAGGTGATTCCAGCAGGTTGGCATGCTGTTTATCAGCAATAAAAAGGCAAATCACAAATCACAGCTAGTCACAAAACACAGAGAGAGATGCAGTAAGGGAAGAGGATTTATATATGACTGAGTGTCCTCCTCCAGGCTCAGCATGTCTGGGAAGGTGAAAGAAGCTTCTAAGACAATTCTAACGTGTTTGCATGCTTCAAAACTCTTTAGAAAAAAATTAGCACATATCTGATTCAGGTCACATCTCCAGCTGCAGTTACATGGAGGCTTTGTACATGTGAAATAGCTTGATATCTATTTATTGAACATCTAATGCCATCCACTTTAAAAAGCCTCACCTGTGCACACGAAACAAGTCTTCTTAGAGTCAAATATTATATTCTACAGGTCATATAAACACATTCATACTCATTTTAAACCATCTGATATGTTCTGCAGGAAATTCAACATGCTGTAAATGATGGTAGCGATTTAAAGAGTGAACAAGAATATATAGGAAATGAATAAACCTGACCGCACACATCTGGTATTATATGTATTTCAGGGGTCCCATTTTAAAGGAGAATTTGAATTATTGGTCATTTTTATCTGGCTATTGGTTATAATAAAAATGAGATTTAGGCATGGAAGCTAAACTGACAAGCCTGGGACACAGAGGTAGGACTCGGATGCAGAGCTGGTCAGAAGGCTTTATTGAGCACACAAAAAAGGGGAATGATCAACAGAAAGCGCCTCGAACAGGAGGGATGGCTATGAATAATTACTCAGCAAAATCCTAACGCCTAGGGAAAAAAAACAAAAACTGATGAAAACAGAAGTGGGAGGGAAAAACCACAAACGGGGAAGTCCAAACTCTCACTAAGTATTGCTATGAAAATTAAATGACCAAAATTAAAAGGCCAACAAAAAACTCTCAAATCGAGGCGAAAACTGTGGAAGGGAATTACAGACTGTGATGAGATACGACTGGTGGGTCAAGACGAATGACAAGACACACTGGCACAGGACAAAGGGAGACACAGACTATATGAACACATGGAGGCAATGGGGAACAGGTGGACACAATCAGGAATCAGGGAAGACACATGAGGAAGGCCAAGTGACCTGAAACAAGAGGTGAGTTCATTTCAAAAATGAAACAGGAAGTCACAAAACAAACAAGGAGACAGGACAAAAACTCAACTTGACATACCGGTGTGACACTAAACACTGCTTAGGGCAGGAAGCAGCAAAACTATCTGAAAAAATCTATTTAAGCGCAAACATATTCAGACAGTCTGATGCGGAATTTAATCTACGCTCTCTTCAAAGCCACCAGACCAGGGGCCTCATGTACAAAGCATGCGTACGCACAAAAAAGTGGCGTACGTCCTTTCCCACGCTCACGTTCAAATGTATCAAACGTGAAACAATCGTAGAAATGTGCGTGCCCCACGCCAATTTCATAGCTGTCGTACGCACGTTTCTACAGCTATTGTTCCTTTGGCGACACTTAGAGGTGAAGCTGGGAAACTGTTAATAATGTGAAAACAAGTAGTCATTAGAGTGATGTGCACATCAGAGACACACTTATGAACTATTAACACACGCAGGTGTTTGCAATTATATAAGTGGATATAAAAGCATGCGCAATGTGATTAAGAAAATGATATTAACAAAGACAGCGTTAGCGTTGTTAGAGGACCTTGCAACGGACCGCCGTGAGCGATTTAAGGAACGCAAGGATTTACTTGCAAACCATGATAATTGGCTCATAAGCCGATTTCGGTTACCAAGGCCAGTGTTACTGGAGTTACTGCAGAGCTGCGGCCGGCCCGAGAGCGCAACGGGGGCCGGCGGGCCGGCTGCCTGACTGCGCTGGGGTTCCCGGCAACAGGGGCATTCCAGCGGGAGCTGGCCGATCGGTCAGGAGTGTGCCAGTTAACCCTGAGCCGAGCCATGCCAGCTGTGTGGGACGGAATCATCCGAATGTCTTCCTGGTACATCAGATTCCCATACAGTGCTGTTGAACAGGCCGACATTAAAGCACAGTTTGCAGCGAGAGCCGGTTTCCCTAATGTAATCGGAGCTATTGACTGCACACACATTGCTATAAAAGCGCCATCACAGGATGATTTTTTTTATGTTAGTAGGAAACATTTTCATTCCATCAATGTTCAAATCATATGTGATGCGCGAATGCAGCTAACTAACATCGTGGCAAGGTGGCCTGGTTCAACGCACGACTCATTCATTATGACTAACAGCATTGCTGAGAACAGGCTGGAGACTGGCACGGTGCGCGATGGGTGGCTTCTATTCGTTTAATTGTCCCGTATGTAACGCTGGATTACATACGAAACAATTAAACGAATAAACTCTTTACTTACCCAGAAGCCGTGCCAGTGTGCCAATGCATATTTGGGCATGTGCGCATTCAAATATCATGTTTTTGGTTTTCTTTATTTTCTGCTGGTGAAATTAGAGCTGCAGAGCTTTCTAACAAGCCCCTGATTGTCTCCCTGTGTTCAGTATTCTTGTCAGTAAAAGCGGGCGTAAAATGTCAGCCACAGCGCCACACCTGTCCACACCTGTGTGTGCGCTGCTCGGATCCCACGGCATTTACAGCCTCACACACACACTACCACTCACGTCTTTTTTTTGGTCATATTTATCCCTGTTGACAGGGAACCAAACAGAATCTCCACTTCATTCACTAGAATATCTAGCTCAGACTCTGTGAAATTCATTTTCTTTCATTTGTTCATCGCGTTATCTGATCGGGCGAAGAGGTGAATCTCAGGCCCGGGGCCTATTTAAATAGATTTGCATATGTAAATGGGGCGTGGACAGGGAGGAGTTGCACGTGCGCTCAATTCCATGTTGATTGGCATGTACAAAAGAAACGTGCTTGGATCCATGCTTACGCACACTTTGATACATCTGAATATTTTTGTGCGTACGACAGTTTCCGGGTTCTGGCGTACGGCAAGTTTTAGTAGGAAATCCACGCAAGTATTCGTACATGAGGCCCCAGACCTCCTTTGACAAAAACAATATAATAATATCATAATATATATTTATCAAACAAGAGTTACTGATGATAGGGTTAGAAAAAGTGAACAGAGTAAAGACAAAGACAGTTTCATTTTGTTTCTGTCTGTTTAATTGAAATGTGTCTTACATTGAGTTAACAGGATGATTAATGTTAGCTTGGTACACTCAAAAGAAAAATTAAATGTTGACTAAATTATTTTTAATTAAAGTGACATGTTTAAACCTGCCAGGCTATTTCAGAGAACTGGAAGAACAAAACCTAAAAAACTCACAAAAACAAAAAGAAATACATTTTTTGTTCCCATGAGAACAACGTTCAAAATTAAGTTAAATATAGATCCATGATTTGTTGTTAAAAGTTTTTCATCTGCAGACGCAAAGAATTTATTTTGTCAACAGGTTACACATAATTATATTAAGTTCTTTCAACTCAAAAAATGTTACGCAGTTGAACCCCTAACATAATATTTTTGAGTTGAAATAACTTACAATACAATTATGTGGAACCTGTTAATAAATTTAATTAAAGTCAATTAATTTTTTGAGTGTAAAAGAGAGAAGGTTGAATCCATAAGGTGTACACTTGCATTTTTCTGTTTAATAAGGAGAACAGGTGCAACACTATTTCCTTTATTTATCACATGAAACATAGGAAAGTCTTTTGGCTACAGCGTTTTGATGATTGATTTGCAGAATTAATTGTTAATAATTTATTAAATGTCCAAATCACTGCCAACGCCATGTCAGGAAAGTTTTAAAAAACTTAATTGACAATATTTAAAATTCTTAATGCTTTTCTAATGCTTACTTATTATGTGCACAGGAACCTGAATTACATAGTTAGTTATAGCAAATGGTCAAGCAGTTAGATGTGGCAGCAAAGGGTTTGCTCGAAATACAGAAGAAATTGTGTTTTTTTTTGGGTGACATTTTAGTATTACTTGGGGGAAGTGATGGCCAAAACTTTAAAAATGATACGCAGGTTTTGAAACAGCACTCCTCAGGCCTCTCAGTGATTCACAGAGTTTCCTGATGGATGGAAAGATTTGTTAACTGTTAAGCTAGTTAGTTCAGTCCATTCGGCCTGGACTGCGAGCTCAAAGCACCAAGAAGTGTTATTTACAGACTCCTTGCAAAGGAGCTTTGGATTGCCGGAAGGAGGTTTTCAGGGTGAGCCAGTGGGGAATGCTGATGGAGAATGGTGCTGGTGTTGAGCCAGAACCAGAGCCAGGCAAGCGGCCAATGTAACTGGGCCCAGCAGCCTCTATGGACATGACAGAGGCAAAGAAACCAAGAGGACATTGACAGAAGACGTTAAGAACAGAAAAGGAAAGAGTGAGCAAGCAAGAGGCAAAAAGTAAATGTGGGACTGACTGACAGCTTGGTGAAATAAACGGCTGAAAGACAGACGCCGAGCTGGGCTGACTGCTGTTGGACTAGTCAGTAATATTAGCTGCTGCTATGTCTGCTGTTGGTGACCTTGCTTAATGATTGGCTGATAGCAAAGTTTTTAATCATTAGTAACGTGACCAGGTCAAATACACATGTCCAGCTGTCCACATTAACCACAGTGGTGAAGTGCTCCCTGGAACTCAAAAGCCAAATTGCACAAATCTTACAAACGTTGCTTTAATGAAGCTGAATTATTCTTTAAGCCGAGATGAAGAGCTGGTGTTTTCCTGTATAGTTTTCACCATGTGAAACAGCGAAGGGGAACAGTGTTTGAAGTCATCTTTACAGTGTGGAAGCTGTGCCACAGACTATTTTACTGTATGCACCAGCTGCACAGTGACATGACAGTCATTTTCATGCAGGAGACTCGTATTAACCACCCTTTCCCTCCAGCCTAAATGTACCACGAGGCAGCAGATGAGCAGATGTCATCTCTTTGTCCAGCCATATATCCTTTTGTGTGTGTCCCTCATTAATAATTAGCCTGTGATGGTGCAGAAGGTTTTATTCATGAGAGAGCGGTGAGAGCAACAGATTGTGATTGATGGGTGGTGTGTCTGCTGAGACGTGGATGAAAAAGACTGCAATGGCACAGACAGCGCGTCAGCAGATGGTTGGTGATATAGAGCCACAGCCTCGCTCCAGATAGGTTAATTAGCCTGATAAGTAAAAATGTGTTGAATTTGGCACCTTGTCTGCAGCTGGTTGATATTTCCTTCATACGGTCACCACTTATCTTTCAACGCCCGGGAAGCTGCAGATGAGCCTTTGTCTGTACTCAGGTGAGAGGTACACTGTCAGTGCTGCACGAGTAGCTGATGTCAGCTCCCTCCTGTCTACTGACAGGTGAGTCATGTTACCAGCAGGCATCACTCAAAAAAGAGAAGAGAGTTACCCGAAAAAGTGAATCTTACATAAGCAGTCCATAATTCTGTTGCCATGTGCACTGCATCACATGGTAGTGCAACCCTGTCTTATCTCAAACATGTACGGTTTGGAGGAGATGTAATTTGCAGCCTGGGACATGTTCAATGACAACAGCTTTTAAGATCCAAGATGAGTAACGATTCTTGAATGGAAGATACAGGGAGCAGGAGGGGATCAATGGTTGAGTGTACAAAGCACAGGACTTTGATAACAGTGGAAGGGATTTGTGTTGGTTGAAGTTACATCCACCCTAAAAATATAAAGGATATGGGAAATTTATTTGCAAACTGTCACCTATATATATAACCAGAATATGTAACCATGACCAGAATATTTGTTCAATCTTAACTCTTCTTTCAGTTTCTAAGTTGTTTTTGTTTTCAATGCCTGAAATATAGCTGGCTTTTTACCACTATGTTTACCAGTTCATTGCAACGGCTCTTTTTTTAAAATCAGATGATCAGTTGTTCTGGCTCTTCCAGTCTGCGTGTCGAAGTGTCCTTGAACAAGATACTGAACCCCAAATTGCTCCTGAAGGCTGTGCCATCAGTGTGTGAATGTGTGTGAATGGTTAGCTTCCAAACTGATGAGCAGTTGGCACCTTGCATGGCAGCCAACCATGTCATCAGTGTACATAAGTACAGTCCATTTACCATTTAGCTTGCTAAGCAGGGAGTACACAGTAATTTTGTCAGATTCTTCTAGTGGGAAACTGAAAAAAAAGATGGACAGATGTGATATGGACAACTGACTAACACAGAACTCATTCACATGCCATCAAGTCCACCAGAGGTAGACACCTTCAGTGAGTGTGCACCCTATGTTTGGTGCCAGCCAGGGTAAACTTGACAGAGACCGGAGAGAAACGAAGGTAACATGGTGTCGTTTTGTCCGACTATTATTAAAGATTTATTTTTTTTCTCATTATATTTGCAGGCAATGCCCAGGTTTAAGAGCAAGGCCAACAGAGGACTGTCATCAGTCCAGGTGTGTAGGCTCAAGCAGTGGTTCCTTTAGGGTCACAAATCTCCAGACCGCACACTAATTTGACTATAATTATTGTTTAATTGATATGTTGTTGAATTGAAATAATGGGTAATTCGAAGTCAACAGTCGACTTGTCTGCTTTAGACCTAAAATGATAGATAGAAATGCATATTACTAAGGTACCTGGGTAGGTAACATGTTTAAAAACAAAATAGATTATTATATGCTGTTTGAGTTCTTGGCCCCTCTGAATGTCAATAAAGGGTTAACAGTGATGAGAGATGCTTCCTGTCTCCCGTTCCACACCGCTTGCCACAAGGTTGAGAAGCATTGTGCTTGAGCATGTCAGGCTGTTTTATTTCAGGGACAGTCTGTAAGAGGTTATTTATGCACTAAGGTAAGTTTGACACATTGGATCAATTCCATACAAATTTGACATTTAACATGATGAATTGATTTGAGATTAACGTGGTCATTTGCTTGGAGGACTAACTGAAACATTAATGAGCGTTATGTGCCAGAAATATTAAATATCTTTTGCTTTGGGGTCCATTTATCCAACTGTTACTTTCATCCCATGACTGTGTCTTTTTATTTAAAGGTAACAAAGCCCAGTGTCATTTTCTGTCTGATTGTGACTCATTTATTCAAAATTATTTAAAAAAATGGTTGGTGTTGTAGACGACATGTGCATGTTGTTAAATCAATGCCTTTCTATGTAAACAGGAAAATGCAGCTCTCACATACTTTGTGTATACCTGCAGTATCAAACTGTATACTCACCATGGGAAGATAAAAGCTGAAGCATACTTGGTTGGCGATCAAATTTCTTTCTTGAGAACTTCAGATTTTGCACAACCTGAACTGTATATCGTATACATATCATTAATATTATATGAAGAAATAGAATTACTATAATAAATAAATCATAGTCATATTTGAAACAGTACAAGATGAATGTTTGTCATGTTTTTGGGAAGGCTGGGCTGAGTAACATGTTTTCAGTTGTTGTTTCTGCACTTTAAACTTTCCTCTGTGCACCCGCTGGCATCACATCAAATCCTGCCAGAGCCTCCACTGCTTGCCCTCTCTGCTGTCCTGCTGCTGCAGGAAAAACAGCAGACTTTCTCTGCTACTTTAAACAAATTTGTCAAAGGTGAGCAAGCAACATTAAAACTAGAATTGACCCTCTTTGTGCAGAATAGTGAGCAGCTCCACATAATACTGTGGCCAGCAAGCAGAAGATATTTCATTAAGATGTGCTTATTTCCCAATACCTGCTGGCAATGTGGTATCACCAGCTTTCAATTTGCATATAAATGTAATATATTTTATTGGTGTATTGTGAGGAGGATTCATTATGAGCAGTTCAGCATACAGACTTAAACATAGTCAGACTCTATTATGTCAAAGATGGGTCTCGATTATTAAGCCCTCAACCACCAGAGCCCAAACCCTGAATAACAGATTAGGCAACAAGATTTCATATAAGGCACTTCAAACATTTACTTGAATCTGATGTAAACAAAATGGTGCCTGTTCAAAGGATATCAGGGAAGTAGAAACCTGATCATGGAGCTGAATAATGCAAGATGCTGAGGATGATCACAGCCTGCACCAAAGTGCTGCATGTGTACCCTCAGATCCACATGCCCTATTTTTTTTTGTTTTGTTTTATTACTACGGTGGCTGGTAAGTGCAAAACAAAATTACAAAAATTTAAACACTTTTACAAATGCTCAAACAAATTTACAATTTAGAAAACAAATTTGCAAAATTCAAAACACTTTTACAAACTCTGCAACAAATTTACAAACTCTGAAACATTTTTACAATCTATGAAACAAATTTACAAACTCTGAAACACTTTTACAAACTCTGAAATAAATTTACACACTGAAATAAATTTACAAACTCTCAAACAAATTTACAAAGACAAAATTGTAACGGAAAAGGAATGTAACAAAAGCCGGATCTGACCCGGATCTGATTGTGTGAGCGGTTTGTTTTGAAAGCAGTTCATGGAGCAAAGAAGCACCAAGTCCAAAGACAGACAGTCCAAGTTGCCTTGGCCGTTTTATACAATTTTGCAATGTTATATATATATATATATGTGTGTGTGTGTGTGTGTGTGTGTGTGTGTGTGTGAGATTAATTACGTCTTTCTGTTGTTTTACTAGATAAACATAGGATTGATGGTGCCACATGGAACTGATTTACAGTTTTTTCCAGTTGCTAACATACTGAAATTACATGGATAGCACACATATTTAAACACAGGAGCAAAGCCTCATCTCAAATCTCCAAAACTTTAAACACATTTTCTGCTTTACACACATTTTGCAATTGGAAATGTCTTTAAGTGTACTGAATGCGGCTCTCTGCATAAGACACAACAATCTGACATAAAGTCACATGTTTGCAATTTCAAAACACTGCCATTTAAAATGACACTACATGAGCTCATTGGCCACTATATGTGCCACCTGGCCAAACAGGTGTTATGTAATTGTTAACACTTCAATCAGGAAGTAAGCAATAAAAGAGCATAGGTGAGCATCTTTGGAAGACATTGCTGAGAGAGGAAGAGGAAGAGGGAGGGTGAGAATGAGAGGGGGAGGAAGAGTGAGAGGTCGGGGTAGAGCAGTGTTGTCAAATTATTTTGCTTTCCTCTTTATTTCTTTATTTTTTTATTTTTTCTGACATTTTTTCTGCAATTGTATTTTTCAGCATACTGTTTTGTGAGCATATTTTAGTTCACTCCAATGTAAATATATCTGCTGTGCATATGTTGCACTGACCTGTTTGGTGAAAAATAAAAAATAAAAATATCTTAATAGCACATGTGTGTATCTGCAAATATTTCTGTGCATGTGAACAATCTGAAGAATTCTCTACAGTTTGAACTATGTTAGTATTATGGCAAAGCATACTAAAGATAAGAGTGCTTTTCATTATGCCCAACAGTGTGTAGTTGGTTAGACAGAAATCAGTAATACGAATGAAGTCTGTGCCATCTGGTGCAAAAGTTTGATTTTGGTTGCAGTGCTTCATTTTGCGGGATATATGAGGTGTTTTGCAGTTTGGGTGTGTGGTTTGGTGAATTGTGTTAGTGTTTTGATAAAACCAGCCTAGTTTGCAAAATTGTGTTTAAGCAATTGGAGAAAAACTGTAAAACCTTTAAGAAGGAACAAACTCCATATATACATAAAGGTAATAATTGTATCAATTGCATTGTGTTTCAGAGATGCTGTTAAGACTGGTACTTCACAAAAGCTTGGACTCAAAAGCACGACTCGAAAAGCAGTTCAGGGTTCAAATGCCAAATCAGTTTACTAGTCAGAAGAAAGGTTCGGTACATGATAATCAATCAGATCAGGCAAACAAATCCAAAAAGGGCTAGGCAAAGGCAGAGGTCAGAAAACAGGCAAAACAAAATCCGATCACTAGAAAATCACAAGGCTGGGACGTAAGGCACTGAGGTACAAAATGAACTGGCACAGAGAGGAGGAGAAACACAGACTAAGTACACAAGAGAGGGGAGTGGTAACAAGACACAGGTGAATCTAATGAGGGCGGGGCAGACAATCAAAACTGGAGGGAAAAACACAGGGGCAGGAAGTGAGGCGGTCTGAAACGAGAGGAAGGGTAAGTTTCACAATAAAACAGAAATCATATAGTTTAACAATAAAACAGAAAACAAAAACACATGACCTTAAGAGGTTTGACGAGATGTGTCAGATGCTCCTGGGAATTCAAGCACAGTTCAACCTGAACAGATAGCAGACTGTGACAGCCTGTTTCCAGCCATGTTTCTTGCTCTCAGTGTTGTGTTGTTTTAGACATTTTAATTTTTTTTTCAGATAGTAATATCTGATAGTGAGGATCTGGAGCCACATGAAACAAGTCCAGTCAGGACTACTTGCTACAGGTAAATAAAAAATGATGGTGACTCACCTTATTTGAATTAATTGATTACACAGAAAAGAAAAAATGTTTTGCTATGTTAAGATGTTTTAACATGTGCATGAATTTTCCAACAGTAAATACACAGACCTGTATATACCATGTTTTGAGGAAGAGGATGAGGAGTTGGTTGCAGTCATTTGAAGAGTTTACAACACACACCAATGTAAACTGAGCTATTACCTGCAGCATTCCAGTTTTTTTTCTGTACAATATTTTTGGTGTTTAAATATTTTTTGAAGAAGTGGCAAATCCACTAATTAGGTCACTTTTGTTATTGTCATTGTCATTACAGGGAGGAGATGAACATTACACTACCTGACATTATCACCAACCAATCACATCCCATTTATTATGTAAGAGTCAGCAGGTTCAACATCTCAAGGGCTAATATTTGGGATGGAGCAGTCAGAGGTTTTAAGCCTGCAATATACTCTGAAACCTGTGACATGCTGGTCAAATTTACCGATGATGCTGGTGTTTTAAGAGAAGGAATTGACACAGGTGGACCAAGGCGAGAGTTTTTAACTCTATTAATGAAACATCTGAAAGACCGGCCCATTTTTGATGGACCAGAAGGACATCAGTTTTATAATGCAACTGGTCTGCAAAGGGTTAGACGTGTACTATACTAATGGTTAATGATCAGTAACCATATATATCACATGACATATACTTTGTTGCTACTATTTTTCAAAAACTTGAGTTTCATCTTAATACATTATAGTGTATATAATACATTATATGTTTTGATTTTGACAATATGACTTCATTCACAGCTGCTGGCCAGCCTTCATTCAAGACAACAGTTAATTCAGTAACTGATGAAGAAATAGGGAAAGCTTTGCAAGAGGTGAGAAGAGCATAAGGCTGCAGTGTGGTATAGCAGAGTATTACATAGTCTCAGCAGTGTTTTGAAACAAATGTTCCTTCCCTAATTAACAATACACAGAATTAGCTTCATTTATTGTTTTGTAATAGTGCAAGATTATACTATGTTATGTGCAGTAAAAATCAAAAGTTTGAACACACTTTACCATATACTTCAATGAAAGTCTGTCCAAACTTTTGACTGTATTTGGAGAAGATACAGTACATACAGTTATTAACTTAAGTGTATATTCCTTTTTATGTTTTTCAGATTGAGAATGCTGCTTCAGTTGATGAGAATGTACCATGAGACACAGCACAATGTTACAGACAGCAGGTTGTCTGAGACATCTAGCTACTGAGCAAAGAAAGATATCATGTCTGACTACTTCCACTGGTATATTATTGACTGCAATGCATCTGTAATTGACAGCTAAGATCATACATGTATTTGTAATGATAGGATTTTTTTTTGAATTTATGTAAGAATGCCTCATGGTCTCCCTGTAGTATTCCTGATATTTGATGTCTGTCTCCTTTCTCTGTCTTGTGCCAGTCTAAAAGTGCTTAAGCCACCCTGCCCTCTGTGTCATTCCAGTCTTGGATTCTTTAGATCAGTTATGATCAACACACAACCGATTTTAAATTTTTTTCAGGTGGATAGTCATTTTAGAGAATATTTAATAGTTTTCTTTGGGTAATTTAAATGTGATTGTCACTACACAAAAATGAAACAATGTTTGTGTTCACTCTTTAGATTCAAAGATGGTCTTTCAGCCCTTCAGTTTTTCACTGCACTACAGCAACACCCTGCTTTGGTGTCCCCTGTCCTGACCCACTCTGAAAAGGGGCTAACTGCTCTTCAACTTGAGAGACTTTTCAAACCTGACCTAGGTCCACCAGGAGACGTTTGTAAATCACTTATAATTTTTAAAACTAGTTGAGAAAACACATTGCCAAGGTGCTGAACATTTTTTTCTTTGCAGAAGATCAGGCTGCTGTGTCTGTGGAAGATGTTTGTTCCTGCATGACTCTCCATTCCCAATGGCAAATACATGTTCAAACACATTGAAATTACCACTCCCAGACACTGACACTGTGTTTAAGACACAAATGGACTTTGGACTCCAAAATTACCCAGGAGTTTTTAAGCCATGAGATGACCCCTAGGGACTCTGAAAAGGTTGTTCTTTGTTAATGGTTGTTAAGAATCTTTATAATGTAAAGATATGTGAGCATGTTTTTTCTCATAGTTTTCACAACATTCACAACATTTTGGCCATTCTATTTTAGACGAAATAAACAAAACAAGGCTAAGAAGTGGCCAAGTATTTGATTAATTTATTTCATTCAGACATAGACAGCAGTGTTCCACCACTCCAAATCAGATCTCAGGGTATATAAAAAAAAAAAAACATCTTTATAACTCTGAAAAAAATAGCGGGAAGAAAAGAAAAGCCTCAATGTGCAAGCACTTGGCTACTAACTTTTTTTGATTGTTTTATATCTGAGCAATTTCTTTTAGCTTCATGTACAGTCCTATTGCATGTTTGGGTCCCCACATGTAGCTATTGATAAGCTTGCCTCAGGAAAGCCATCCAATTCAGCGTGTTCAATTTCAAATCTACAGTCTCTGGAGCCAAATCTATAGAAGACATAACAGCATTTACTTACATTTAAGTTAAACATCAGACAGAAACAATGAAGTCTCAATCTATCATCAAAGTTTTACCTGTGTGGTAAGTAGTACAGTTCATTGGGCACTCCTCCTGGACATGACGCTGTTCTGGAGGAGTGAATCCTGTGACTGTTCCACAGTCTCACACACTCATCCAAGTCCTTCTGAAGAACATCACCATAGCAAAATCTCAATAGGCACTGATGCTAGTTACTCCCATTGAAGTATCCTGCTCTCGGAGGTCTGTAAATAACTCCACTTAGAACTGAGATCTACAGAAATGGATATATGATATAATGATATGTCTGTGTGTGTAAACATATTTATATATAAAATTACTTTATGAAGGCCACTTACCTTCCCTTTCTGAAAATGGACCACCAGGACTCAATGCGCTGGTTATTAGTGGATGAGCCATACAGTACATGTGACTGGACGCTCCAGAGTAGTAGTCATGGTGATGGTGACGTAGGGTACACTGAATCGCAGCCATAATGCCGTTCTCCGTGCCGCAATCAGTTCTCAGTCTCATGGGGATGACACCAAGGTTTCGCACACATGACAGGAAATTATGAGCGATCACCTTTGTCTTGTCCAGGTCCACGAAGTTCCATCCTGATGGCATTAATTACGCCATTTGGAGAGGAATAATCCTTTCTGCGGTACAGCCCTGCTTGACTGAGTATACTTAAAGTCTGCAAGCTGATGTTTATACCATGTAAACTTGACATCATATCCACGATTACATCATACGAGGGTCCCTCACTAAAATATTGTGTGCAATAATGCAGCATATCTGGTCCTTTCGTCTGGTCCATGTCCTTTAAAAACTCCAGAGACCATCCACACTAAATGCAAAACTGTTGTAACAGACTCAAATGGTTTTCACAAAATAGGCAAAACATCATTAACCTCCATACAAACCACACAACACTACTCACTTCATACAGTATTTTCAAAACAAACCGCTCACACAATCAATTCTAGGTCAGATCCGGCTTTTGGTACATTCCTTTTCCGTTAGGATTATGTCTTTGTAAATTTGTTTCAGAGTTTGTAAAAGTGTTTCAGAGATTGTAAATTTGTTTCAGAGTTTCTAAAAATGTTTTGAATTTTGTAATTTTGTTTTGCACTTACCAGCCACTATATATTACTTCTTGTAAAAGTAAAACAACAAAGTGTAGTGGTTGGGCTTTGTGTTGTTGGGGGTATCAAAAAGATGACATAAGACTAGTACATGACCATGATTATGGTAGGCGTAGACAGAGGTGGGACTGACTGCAAACTTATGTTTTATTGAATATTTTGTACGCAGGAAATGCTATAATGATAACTGAAATTGAATCAAGGATGTGTTTAAGTGCAACAACTCCCAGAACCAAAAAAAGTTACAAATGACAAAAGACAAGACAAATTTATTGCACCATATACATTAAGCATATCAGCCTAAACAATGGTCTGAGGCCCCTGGGAGCCAGTTGTCCACTTAATAATCCAGCCTTGGTTTAAGTAATAAAGAGTTGAAGTGAATCAGTTATTACAAAATGATGGTGAAGGAATTACTGACATGATTGTCATTATTACTGAATACTACTATGGCGACAGTGACGGCTGCTACTACTCCTACTGCTACTACTACTACTGCTACTACTAATAATAATGAACAAATTGTCCTCTGTAGGTGACAAATCTAGGAGGAGGAAGATCGACACATTCGAATAAACAGACTTTGAAACTGAACTTGCTCTAAAGTGTCTTGAACTGCTCTGGAATATTCCTTTCACTTGTACCTGTACCTATTTTTTTTTAATTTTTATCCAAAAATCAATCTGTAGCCAGTGTAGCCATTAAACCAACATAAAAAGTGAATTGAAGTTTAAATGGAAGGTTGTGTCCTCTGCAAGCACAGGGAAAGGATATTTGAGACATAGAATACATCATTAATATAAATAAGAAATAATAAATGTCCAAGAATGGACCATTGTTGGACCCCAGAGAGTAGTCTAGCTTTGTTGGAAAATAAACCAGTAACACAATCTGTCTTCTGTTGTAGACAGATGTAGTTTTTAACCATTTGGACATGGTGTCATATAAACACATTTATACAGATAATGTATAAATCATGATAGGAACGTTATCTGGAATAATATCCAGTGGATTAGTATAACAATATGGAATTGCGTTAGCCAGGACTTAAATGTTTCACAGAAATATTTGTTTTTGCAGATTCGATAGAATGAATAATATTTCTATATTAATGGACATCATGGTCATGTAGGGTTTGACACATTACACATGCAGTTTGTTCTTTTTCCGAAACAGCTTCAGTAAACTAACTGTAAATTAAGGTTCACTGAAGTCTACACTGGATCTGTTAGAAGAAGTATGATGATCAGTATAGATCATGCCATGAAATACTAGTAAGCATGTATTTGAATTTAGAAATATTTGTCTTACTCATGTAATAATTATTATTATTTTCTTTTTGTGTTTAGTTCAATGAGTAAAGAATAAATGGAATATGTGGAAAATGACAAATGAAAAGACCCCTCATGTCATTCTTTGTTAAGATGTCATCAATCAAAGTTGCTGTATTTTCTTTAACTCTTGTAGATGAATGAAAAATATTGCGAAAATCATATTAAATGTATTTTTCATGTACTTTATATTGAAATCCTCCAAAGTGTAACAAAGTTGCAGCATCTCTTGCAGCACTGAATTTTGTCGAGCATCCGGATGCATTGAACTTTCTTTAAGCTCTCAATCATGTGGCAAATCTGATAGAGAAGCATTGTTGTTTTATTTTAAACAGCATCATGAGTGCTGTCAGATCAACATCTCCTTGCTCTGAATAAGATAAAGGAGCCAAAACTCCCCATGACAACTTCGAGTTGTTGTGCTGTTGCATGTAGTGAAGCCAGAGCTCAGAGCATGCAGATCCTGACAGTGCTGAGGAACAGCTACATGTTTTATTCTGAAGGCCAATCTGACGCTCTTCAGGAGAGGCTTAGATGTTGGAAATTACAGAAAAACACAAGGGAACAAACTTTCATCTCAGTTTATGTCTGCAGCTCTGTGAAGCTCACTCCTTTGTTCCTGCTCTGCACACTCAACTGCAGCATTCCTCAACATTATTATGTAACGGATGAATAATGAAGCCATTTAGTTAACTTATTGATTCATTGCAGTACACATAAACATTTTCATCATCTCTTTGGTTCAATGACTAGAAGTTTAAACTATCAAAGAGATAAAGCTGTGCATATACAGTTAATTTGGACTTTCATCAAGGATAAAAGGATAACGAAGATGTAAATGTAAAAAAAATCAAAACCAAAACATTATCGGACTGTCCTTCTGATTGCCATACACCTTTTGTCCTCTGGGGTTTTATTTATAGCATACTTCAGCCCAACCCAAAATCTCTCTTCATTTTGGAATTTAGGACCAATAGTTTTCATGAAAGTATACCATATATGGATCGGTAGACATAAGGCGGGCTGAATGATGCCTGGGTCTTCAAATAAACATCTGCTTGTCCAACTTCTGCTGTTAAGATGGACATTTTAACATGAGGACTTATGGAGATTGAACTGTTCTGTAACAAGGCCATTCGTGGCCTTACAGTTTCTAACACTTTGGCATTGGCTTCACCTGACAGACACAGAGGTTGGTGCTTGGTTTTGACTTTTCCATGCATTTTATTTTCCTTTTCTGCTCCTCTACCTTTTCACAGTGTGTGCTGTAACGTTGTGTTGAAACTGCACTAAAGGTGTGGTTTAGGCTCTAAATCTTGCCAAATGGGTATTGTACTCATATGGCAGCAGCAATGTGCTCTTAGCTTAGTTTGCTTTAATACCCCCACCACCCCACCACTCCACTCCACTAGGTGCCTCTGTGTTCTCTGCTGCTTTGCTCTCTGTTGCAGGATCCAGGTCGTGGGAGGGTCATCTTCTTGATGACACACCTGGGCTGGTGTGGTGTCTTTATAAGCCTGTCCATACTGCAGTGCTCTCTCTTGCCCTTGCTGCTGCAGCCATTGCTTTTGCTGTGTTTGTTTGACACACACTCACACACTGCTTATGCTTACACTGCTGATTACTCACATTTATATACCTTTTCTTCTGTTAAATACTTTTGAGTCGTGAAAAAATGCTTGAGATAATTCCACTCCACAGTCTGGTCTTCCATCTCTGCCACAGTTACGAGCCGGGCTGTAACAATCTAGTTAAGATATCCACTCATCAGTCATCCCGTGTGTGGTGCTGCTAAAACTGCTGTTGTCTAACTGTCGCTTGATGGGAGAATGAAATTCTTGGGCACAAGCCTGGGTCACAGATCAATACCACTGCCCAGTGAATCTTCCTCGATGATTCAGCAGCAGCAGTTCTCATGCAGCATGGTGGTGCTGAAGAACAGGGTAGGTCTCTGGAAGTAAAGGCCATCCTGGGGTGCAGGGCAATAACCTCCCTCTCTGCAATACACGGCCATATTTAAACTTGCCCCGATCGCTCCTGTTTGATGTTCACATTGGTGCAAATTACACAGGTATTGATGGGTGATTTGTCAAGCTGCCATAAGGGGATTGGTTTGGATTCCAGAGGGGGCACTATAACTGCCCTGCGTGTGAACACTCACAATGCCACAAAGGTTTAAAGTGCACCTGTCAAAGTGTCAGGCTGCTTTTTGAGTTGCTGTTGGTGTCACAGGAGCCTAGAAGTTCACTGTGGTTGGAAAAATATGGCAGAGAAAGGTTTGCATTTGAACCCAGTAACGGGGTTTGTCTGCAGATGATGCTCCATGTGTCCCTCTTCAACATAAAGCAACCCTGTGTTTGGTTTTACACCACAGTTTCTGTTATTTGGCTTGTTCCTTGTCTACTCTACTTAAACTTTGGCAATTATCATCCATCCATATTTTAAGAAATGTGAAAAGTCTAAATTCAATTGAAAACAAAGAGTGCATAAATGACACAAGAGTATTAAAATATAGAGGTTACACACTCAATCTCCCATATATACACTGAAACACTTTTTTGGCAAGTAATATATTACTTGTGCTATGTGTGATGTCTAAAAGATTCTCTCCTTCACTTTGATGGAAATATAGTCTCACACAGAATAGTCTGGTATGTGTCAGGTGCAGGGGCTGGAGGAAGTGTGAGGAGGTAACTAGCCTCTACCAAAAGAGGAGAATTATACAGAAATACAGATGTGTGAGTTGTAAGGCTTTACTTGCTTAAAGGCACCTTTAACAGAGCTGTTATGTTTTGTAACAAATAATGTAACTAATTAAATCTAATCAAATCAAATCAAATCAGGTTTTATTTGTATAGCCCGAAGTCACAAATGTATTATTAATTAAGGGTGATGTCATTTGAGAAGTAGTGTAGTTACTTTTGAAATAATATGAAACTGTATTAATTAATTAATACAATTAATAATTGATGTTATCGATTACAGTTAAGAAGTGACTGAGCTGTAGAACAGAATTTTGCTAAAAACTGATTCAGATCTTTTTCTCTGTATCAGTTAAAGACAAATATCCAACTTGTATTTGTCAGATGGACAAAATTATCCCTCTGATAATGAATGACTCTGCATCTGTGGATCATGTATAAATGAGCAACTGTTTGTATACACATTATATATAAGGTGATAAATGTCAAAACAAAAATCAAAATGTCAAAACAAGGCAGCTTTAAATATTCATTTTAGATACTAGTAGGATATTGTAGCTGCTGTCTGCTGTTGAAAGTCAGGACACGCAGCCTGTCACCACGAACAGCACAGATCTCCCTCTTTCTCTGCATGGCTGGGTTTCCTACCAGAGCTGTTACACTCCAAAAAAAGTAAAACTGACAATGAAAACAGGCAATTTAACAGTGGGTGAACTCAGAAGTATGTGTTTGGGCCTTTTGGTCAAATAGCCTTATGTGTTTATTCTGTAGCGAGATAAGATAATATAATGGAGCATTTGAAGAGAGCACACTCAAAGTTGGACTTTTCCAGTGGGCTGTGATGCTTGTTGTTTTTTAACACTTTCTCATGATTTACATTCTCACTGTTTCATAGTCTAGCCCCTATTCTATCGTAATTAAATACAGATAGATAGATAGATAGGTCTGCTGGGAATCTCATCCAGTGAATATCACTGGCCATGAATCATGCCCTTTTCTCACATAAAGCACAGAGCACAGGACATCCTAAAGATTTCCTCTTCGAGCAACATTTACCCTGATCAGACACGTCTGGCTTCAATTGAAACATCCACTTGTCTTTTGCATGTCATATATGCGATGAGACATAAAATATCTTTGAGATAAAAATCCTTTTCAAAATCTATATCTATCACTGTCTGACTCGCCCTCTATCACAGATCACTTGGGGCAATGGTAAAACTGTACTAGAATTTCACAGACTCAGACTCTCATTGATCCGCCAGAGCTCACAAGCTTGATAGACTGCAGAGGTGTGTATGTTGTGAGCATCACAACAACTTACCCAATGATGATGGCAGCATTATTACTATTGCCATTACTGTTGCTGTAGAGTATGTATAGATGTAATGGATAAATACCAGTGAGGGGTAGATACATTTGTTAAGACATCTCCCCTACAGCAGTAAAGCAGTGTGAACAAGTGCAACTGTTCCAGTTAGCAGTGCAGGTGTAAGTGTATAAGTATACATGCAATGCTGATGGTAGACATAATAGACAGAATAAAGAGCTGGCAGTATGATAGCATAAGCAGGAGGATATGAATAGACTGCATCCTGGATATGGTCGTAGTATAATTGGTAGACTGTGTGAGGGCATAAATAGTGAATTTATTCCACCTTCCTTCAAAGCAAAATTCATTTCCCTCCACAGTAGAACTATAAACTAACATCTTAGGCAAAACAGTTTTGCAGACTGTGTATGGTGGTAAATAAATTTAAACTTCAAATCTTGAATTATGGAATTTCACACACTGTTGCCCATCGCTGCTCTTGTTATTTTAACTCAAAGAAAGAATTCATAGATGTGGATGTATATACAGCACCAGTCAAACACTTGGACACAACTTTTCATTTGATGTTTTTTATTTATTTATTTATTTATTTTTAATTTTAATTATCTACTTAGTTGATCAAATGCAAAGAAAGTAAAACATTTTAGATTCTTTAAAAGGAGCCACATTTAACTTTTATTACATTCTTTGTTGAACATAACACTTTTGGCTGATACTGTTTACATCTTCTTAGATGTCTTGGATGTCTCAGTGACAGCACCACTTCCAACTAATAGTTGAGATAATATTGCGATAAAACTGAATTAGTTATGTAACGTGCCTCAAAACCTGATCTTTTAGTTGATAAAGAAGTGAAGTTTGTTTCACTTATTTTATAGAGAAGCAGTAGAGCTCAGGGCGAGACACAGCTGTGCTTTCATAGAAAAACCCCACCTTAACACATAAGCACTCTTAAACACCTACCGGCTATGCACCTTGTCTTTTCTGGTTCTGTGTGTTGTTTAGTGCTGAATTGTTCTTATTCTCACAGATAACTGGCTAAACAGATGGTGTGATGTCATTTTGAGATATCTCCAGCAGCTGCAGAGAAACATTTTCGTGGTGTAAAATTTCATCAGTAATTCTCAGGTTTATTTTTTTGTTTGTTTGTTAGAATCTATCAAACAAGAGGTAGAAAGTTCAGGAGGTGGTCAGGGTGAATGGTGTGTATATAAAGCATAGGACTTTGAGTATACAGAGTGCAAGACCACATATGCACAATTGACTACCTCCTAGTAGTCAATAAAATGTCTACTTTTACCACAGGAAATCACTGTTTGGGTTAATGGTTAAAAGAAACCTACATTGATGGTCATTTTTGTTCATAGACCTTGTAATAATAAAAATTGTAATAGTGATGTATAATAATGGAATGTACAAACGTGTCATGCTGTCCAATCATCCTGTCGAAGGGAGTGTCAGATCACAATAATTTTAATACCTCAGGTTGGAGACTTTGTTGGACCGTAGGTTTAGGCAAGAGAAGCACTTCAAGATGATCATGATGTTTTTGAATATTAAAGGACTACACGTGTTCTGTCTCAGGCTTCACGTCAGTGCTGACCGTTTCCATATTTAGCTAAGTGTAGCATAAATGTTGCCAAGAGACAAGTCAGCAGTCTCTGTCTCTCTCCTCTTTTACCTAGAAAGCAAGCAGCACAAGCTCAGACAGAGGAGAGATAACACTTTCATGGCAGATTTTGTATTTCAAATCATCTTAGCAGTAGCGTGTACTCCAGTGCAAAGTCAGTGAGCAGAAACCTTGGGGTGATATTTAACAGTGACTTGACTTTTGAAGAACAATTAAAGAGGCAGAAGTGGAGTTCTGCTTTCTGTAGTTGAGAAGCAAATCAAAAATCACGTTGTGTTTTTTAATTTTTTAACTTTATCTTCTAACTTCATCTGCTATTCCAGCCTTAGTCAGCCACTTTAAAATGTGTGGCTCTTTGAACAGCAGCAATGTACTTTAAACTGAAGCGTGGTGAACAGTCACATATCTGTAATTAACATCTCTACATGTTCAGCAGAAATTGATTTTAAGGGGGTGTTGTTTAGCTCAGTTGGTAGAGCAGCCGCCCCATGTACAAAGGCTCAGTCCTTGCCGCGGCGGCCCAGGTTTCGAATCCCCATCATTCCCCATCTCTCTCCTCACATTGCTTTCACTTTTCAAGCTGTCTCTGTCAAATAAAAGCAAACAAAATATCTTTAAAAAAGAAATTGATTTTAAGATTTTACTGACCAGACTGAGAGGAAACATCTACCCACTGACCCCCTTTGCTGTCATGAATCATTGGTTTCTGGTGTTGCTTCAGAAGTTCTAATTTTGTTTCAGCTCAACATGCTCATTGCAGTCCACTGATCAGTTAACCTGACTGTGCCAGATGATTTGTTACACAGAACCGTCAGGGACTCAGATCAACAAACCATAATGTGTTCAAACTCTTATCAGAGACTGTCAGGAGAAGAAAACATCTTTGTTTCCTTTACTCTTCAGTTCTGATCTAACTGATGCAGCATTGATGCTAGCCTTGTTAATGACTGTCACCTAGTGTCAATCAGGCCTGTAATCATGTTGTAGCTGCCTGTGGTTCCTTAAAGTGCTCTGATTGGCAATGTTGCAGTACTTGAGATCTTGAGGTCTTGGTCTCAAGACCACTTTTTGAAGGTCTTGTCTCGTGTTGAAATCACCCACATTTTTCTTTTTAGTAGTCAAGGCCACAACTACAGCAATATCACCAGTGTTTCCTATTAATCACCTAACAATGTTTTATTTGTTCTACCACACTTTCAGAAAATGTCTTTACAGGCGGAACATAAGTTTAAGTTTAAGGAGAATCATTAGGAATCACTCCATTAACTTTCATTGTTATGCTGATGACACCCAATTATATTTATTAATTAAGCCTGATGAAACCAATCAGTTAGCTCAACTTCAAGCATGTGTTATGGGTATCCCATGTCATGTCACTAGTATGTATGTACTAATATGCTGTTGTATATGTGGTCATGTATAGGTACAGTTAACTCTTTATTGTCAAAATGAAGTTATAATAATTACAAAATCTCAATCACCTTCACACCATAATATTAACATTTGTTTGACACCTTGAAGGAAATTATGTTTCTGAGTTCAATTCAAGCTAATTTAGTTATCTTCAAACAGAGAACAGTGCATAGCAGTCAAATGTAATATAAATCAAACTGAAGGCATGCAGTTTTAAATCCATAAATCATTTTCTGGTGTGTTAAAAAAAGCCACCATCTCTCTAATTCTTTTTGCACCATTGCTGTTAGATGATTTGTCAAAGATGTGAGAATGCAGATTTCACACTTTGTGACCCACTGAGACACAGATTTGAGAAAACTCGGTGAGCTGTTGAGTAATAAAAATCAGTCCAGGAGGCAGTTACAAAATCTAATTTGGTTTGAAATCCCTTCTTCTTCTTCCTCTTCTTCTTCTTTTCTTTCTTTTCTGAATCTGAAATCCAAAATTCATCCAGAATACATACATTCAATTGATCAATTTTTTCTACAGCACTTTAATATCTGTGATCTATCATTGCATTTTCCATGTCATGAACCTGAACGTGTGAAAGAATCTCCTCTGTTAACCCACTAACTCGTCAGCAATACACAACTAAACCTCAAAGCTACAGCCTGAGTGCCTTATAGCAGCTGCTCAATTTGTCTGCACATCACACTCCATCCATCCCGTTCAACGTGCAATGACAGATACTCCCTTGTTATTTTACATTGACTGCTGTTGTAGCAACTCAAATAGTCACTCGGCTTGCCTTTACTCTGTGCTCAATATGATGCTGCTGCCATGCCATTCACATTTAATTAACCTGCTCACCCCCAGACATAAATCAATATGGAGATCAGGAAATCCAACAGCATTTGGCTGAGGCACATGAAAATCATTCCCCAAACAATGTCAGTTTACAGATGTTATGCAGATCAGGCTCGTTCAGAGCTTAGCAGGGGCCCTTGTTAAGACTGACCCACCAACGCTCACCTCACTGGTCCCATGTGAAATTACTGTGGCTGGTTTCACAACCACATGGATTTGTTTGCTTGTAAATAGCAAGCCGACAAAAAGTGTTGCTCATGGCTGGTTGAACCTGCTAAGGGGTCCAACTGAAAATGATGTGCCGTGGGCACCATAACCTAAGGTCTCATATTAATATTGTTCCTACCTGGTTCCTGGGACCATGACAAGAGACACATCATATAAAGGTTTAATCAAGTCGTTTATTTTACAAAAGCCAGTGAATGAAGTGCTTAACTTAACATTAACAAGACATGCATGGAGTGTAATTATTATGGAATCCATATTATTAGTTACACATACAGGAGGAGACACTGTGTGGTTGTAAGTTAGCATAACAGAACAACAGAGAAACTGAGGTAACAATGGCATCCTCACATGAGAAGCAAAGCCAGCAAATGCACTGCTAAGATAAGATAAGATAAGGTAAGATAGACTTTAATGATCCCACAGCGGGGAAATTCACCACTTGTCACAGTAGCTCATATACACAAGGTTGAAAATAAATATAGAGAAAAATAAAGTAATGAAGACATGCTGGTGCCGAAGAGTCCGACAGCTGCTGGAATGAAGGAGCTGTGGTAGAACTCCTTCTTACATGGTGGGAGTATCAGTCTGTAGTTGAAGGAGCTGTTTAAGCCCACTGCAGTCTCATGCAGGAGGTGAGAGGAGTCGCTCATGATGGAGGCCAGCCCTGCCAGCATCCTCCTCTCTCTCACCTCCTCCATGCTCACAGGCAGCGACACATCAGGCTTCGCTCTCCCGTCCTCTCTCACTAGTTAAAAGCTGTCCAAAGTCTGCAGTGAATCCACAGAGAGCCCACCCAGCCACGATGCTCTCCATACTCCCTCTGTAGCCTGGCCAGCACCGTTAGCTCCTCCATCTTATTGGGGAGAGATCTTTCACTCCCCATAATAACAGATGGTATGGAGGGTTTGTATCGCCTTTTCTGCTCCTGGTGCTTAGATCCAGCTCTGCATCCTCGTCTTCTTCTCCTCAGTTCGGCAGGGATCGCTGGTCTTTCCACTGAGGGTACGCTAGCTACCTAACACTAACAGTTGTTCTTGAGTGTAAACAGAGGGCTTTTTTTGAATGGGTCACCTGATGTATTCATGAAGCAGTCCATACAGCAGCATGTCAGACGTGTGACTATTTTCTCCCTCATCTCCAAAATCCACCTTACATTCCACACTGCACTGCGGGTAGATAGATTGTAGTGTATTTCCATATCACTGCAGTGCAGTGTTTTGAATGCTGTATCTTCTACTTGAAGTTCTTGGTCTGTCTCTGGACTCAGTCCTCACCTATGTCTCCTAAGAGTCATAAATTATGTTGCTATGCACCTCTACTTACCAGAAATTGTTAGTGAATAAGAGGACTGTACCTTTCCTCTTCACACTGGTCACCTCATGCCTTTCAGCTCAACTCTTCAGTTCTGTCATCTGCAGAAATTCTCAGACGACTTTGTAGCATTGTATGGAAACAACCACCTTGTCTGGAATTTGGCCAGTGGAAGGTGACAGGTACTTGCATGTGCAACTGGACGACAGACTAGACTGGAGGTCCAACACTGAGACTGTCTACAGCAGAGCAGACTCTACTTCTTGAAGCTCAGGTGCTTTAATGTGTGCAGAAGGATGTTGCAGATGTTCTACCAGTCTGTTGTTGCGAGTGAAATTTTCTTTGTAGCCATCTGTTGAGGCAGCAGCATCAGAGCCAGCAACACTAAAAAACTGAACAAAATGTTTAAGAAGTCTGGGGACTGCTCTGGAGCCCCATTATTTCTGTACTTTTCATATAAATGTAATGTAGTTAGTTGGAGAAGTTTTGTGTATTTTACCTGAACAATAACAATATAAAAAAAAAGAATAATTTGAATAATTACAGTAATAACAAAAGTAGAACATTGCCTCTCAATACCACCCTAAAGTGCTACAAACAAAAAATGAAGTGAAAGATTCATTTATTGTATAACCTGGGTGTAGCAGCTGTAGTTGGTCATCAGTGACAAAGTGGCTGCACTTCAAGTGACACTTAACCACTCCTTTCCCACAGCAATCACAGGATATGTATGCATCACGGCTTACACTGGTAGTAATGTTGAAAAATATATGCCCTTACACATTTTCAGCTAATACTGTATTTGAATAGGTCAATTTGTGGTTTCTATGAGTAGGCTAAGGCTCATATCTGTTTGATTGGCACAATTCCACATTTGCATCCGCCGTCATTCCCCCTGATCATGGATACAGCTGTCACACAACCACCGTGCTCTGTTATTAGTGTAATAATAGCACACATGCTAGGTGATTTGCTTGCTAGCTGTAGCGCTCGCTCAGCGTTGTCAGTGACAGCGATGTGAGCAGAGCTGCTTTGGGTTTAAAGTGACAGGTGTACTTCTTGATTTAAAAAAAGGTTCTGTGTTTTTTTATTGCTTCTTGAATACAATCTGTATTCAAGAAGCAAGCAAAATCACACATTACCATAATTCAATACAGTTTTATTCATAAAGTTATCTCATGACACTTTTCATATAGGACAGGTCTAGACTGGTCACTTTATAATATTTACACCCAACAATTCAATAGATACAATGCTTTAGGACTCCTATTCACACATATTCTAGGAAACCATCCAAAGAAGCTGTGATGCCGATTAGATTTTCTTCATGCAGAACTGCTCAAGTGTGAACAATATCAAAACTGCATTACTAATATTATGCAGGTATAAGTGTGCACTGTAAGCTTTGAATCATAGAGTTTATGTGAGGTTGCATTAAAAAATAAATAATTTCATAATCTATGAAAAATCTATTCCCTCAGGGACACCAGTGGATGTCTGGTCTAGGGCGTCACCTATCTAAGATGATTTAGCTTCTGGGGGCAGAGGTCAATGTGTCTAGACTTCCAGTGAGCCAGCAGACATCCGGAAACGGATATCCGGGCCAAGAGTTCCTCTGAGGTCCAATTGGAAAGTATCAATTGCCGTTTCAATGACAACACTGTTGTAACTGAGGTCACATGGACCCTTAACCTTTGGTGATGTCATAGCTGTAAGATATAAGACGATGATAATGATGATGTGTAACTGATCCAGGATTCACAAGTTCTCTCTTTGAGTCATGATGCTGCTTTCAGGGAACATCTGACTTCATTTCCATATATTAATTTGACATTTGTAGGAATGGCTCCAAACTTTACTTTACTTAACAGACATATGAAATGTCTGCTCTCATGATTGATGCAGAATCACAGAAGGTGATGAGAAGCATGACTGATTTTCACAGTGTTTGTTATATTTAACAAGGCCTGTGGAGGTGACTGTTTAGGTGTTTGAAATATGCAATTTTGATTATCACTGCCACCGTCTGTGACAGCCTGACAGTATCGATACTCCTGTAGGAATTACACTGAAAAAAAGGTTCTTAGTATTTTTAGATGTAATTTTTACAGTACATCTGTATAAGCAAACTGATGCTCAGGGTGACGTGGTGTATGTTCTGACAATATGATCTCTGACAGTAGTTTGAATTTTTATTACTGTGGATATTCTGTGTTCTCCCCACAGCTGTATGCATACAGACTTTGCTTATCCTGTGCAAATGTGCCGCATAGAATAGACATGAATGGGTGCATTTGAAGCCCTCTGGTTATACTAGTCCCGTGTGTAATCACTGCTGCACTGTATTTCTTTACAAGTGACCAGCCTGACTTCTGACGCAGGTGTGAGAGCACAGTGGACATCATCAATCTCCAAATCATCTGACAGTAGAGTACAGATGTTTGTTACAGCCCAGCAGGATGAGTGTAAGAACAGCTCCGTCCTTCCTCAGCAGAAAACCATTCACGATCCCAACCTGCTGACATTTTAAAAGCAATGTGCCATTGCAAAAAACTAATGCTCATAACATGCAACATACATTGTTACATCATAATTTGTACTCATTTAACAGTTTTGTCCCTGTAGCAACCAGTAATGTAATAACGTCTAATACCGTAATAATCTTGGCCATTTTAAATGTAATAAAGCTGATAACATAATAACATTTTGCCAATAATGTAATAACTTATTACTGGTTATTTAGCAGTTTTATGCAGTTTGCTCATCAAAATAAATATAGTGGATGGCATAGTCGTCATATTCATTCATCAAGTACTATGCAGCATCTCTCTCCTTAATTATGGTTTTAAGAGCCAATTTGAGAATTATTTGTTGTACAAAATCTTTATTTTAAATATTGTTTATTTACTTAGATATGTAAAGTCGTAATTTTATGTATGGAGGAATATTTCATTCATTATTGTGAAGTGTATATGGTAGTTAGATCACTTAATGGAATGTGCTAGAGTTCAGGAAGAGAACAGTGGCCATGTGACCTACATGTGTTTGATCAGTGTTACATGAAAATGTAACAACTGGAACTGATAAGGTAATAACATATTTATTCATTTTATTTTATTATATATGTATTTATGTATCATTACATTGTCAGCTGCAGTTATTATATTTTCAAAGATTTTTTGTTATTTTTTTACATACATACCTATTTTTTTTATTACATTTAAAATGGCCATAATTATTACGTTATTTGTAGGTTATTACATTATTGGACATTATTACATTATTGGTTGCTACAGCCCCCCTTCTTTACAACTGTCTGGCTCTCCCATTCAAAGGTTTCTGCTCAGGTGAAGTTCATTGAGTATAGAAATATTAAATCTCTTTACTTTTTTTTTTTTTTGGCTCTCAAAGAGGAACTGGACTGACAATACCAGCAGCACCACTTAGAGAATTCACTATGAATCCTGAAATGAAGAAAAACATGGCAGTACTGTCGGTGATCTCTTGAAAGTCCAGGCGATACGACCATATCTATGAGAGTTTAGCACCAAATATGCTCTTTATACCAAATACGCAGTACATCTTTGAGAAAGTGGCCCACTTGATCAGTAATATATGTACAATTACTGTACTGTACTGTGTATAGTATCACACTCTAGTACTCTTGAGAAGCCCTTGCATCTCCAAACACGACAGAACTACATAAATTAAGCCCATCAGTCTTTGGATGAAAAATTATACACTGAAATGTATTACCTCAAGTCTGGCAATTCGTAAGATGATGGAGCTCTATTCACCATTTGCAAAGATACAGTCAGATGTGGATGTTATTAGAACTGGAGATTACTCACCTGTGATTCAACTGTAGCAGCTATGAGGATCTTTGCTGGAGCATGTGAATATGTCAGCATGACAGGTGACCCACGCACAACAGCTCTGCTCACAATCAAGGCTGAAGGTAATTCATTGTGGGCATAATTCAGTCCAGGTTGCTTTTAATGGTCTCCATACTTGAGATTAAATTGACTACACATTTGGAGCTTTTCATTTTTTTTTTTTGTCTCTTAGATACATTCTAGAGGGATAAAGCTTCCATATGACTCAGGCTGACTGAATGTAGATATATTGCCTGGGACAAAAATTGCACAACCCTCCTCCCAAAGGCTGTTGATAGAGGATCTATCTTCCCTGCTTCCCAGCAGCTGCCAGGGAAATGAGACCTTGAGAGAGGCTGGGGAATTTCACATTTTGTCATGTTCATTGTTTGCTCCTTCATATTTCCCTGCTTGCAAGTTAATGGTAATGGCACATCCACTGACAAGATAACAAGAGAGGTGCTGTTTCAAAGATGAAAAATGAGCTTGTTTTTTTTCTTCATCTTCTTGATATAATTATTGTTGATATAATCTTATAATTTTCTTTTGGTTTAATTTATGCCACTTTCCAGAAATAGCCCACTTATCTAATTTAACAAGATAGAAGAGCAGATTTATAAATAACAGCAGAACAATCTTAGAAGACATATTTTCAATATAATGTACCAAACTATTATTCATTTACACACCTAGCAGATGTTCAATGCTTAACCAGGGGTGTGGATTTTAGGTTTAAACCTATCATGACAAACATTTAGTAAACATGTGTAAGGTTTGGAAGTAAAGTTAATTCATATTTGACAATTTGATTTGTCTGTAGCTGCTAAATGCTTCTCTATGATAACCAACTGCTAAATTTGTCTTCTTGGCGTTTCTTGCTGCAGTTTACTGCAGCTTTTTCACCAAAGTTTTATTGGACGTGAGACAAAAACAACAAGCTAAAAGAGGGTAAAATGCACTTAAAATGCCCTCAAGTGTTTTGATTGTGGTCCAAATTGTATAGACTAATCATGTTTGAATGGGCTTTGGTTGCATGAAGCTTAGAGTAGAAAAAAAAGCAAGAGAGTATTGGCTCAAACGCCACCATTGCAGTTGTATTTGCAGATTCTGTCATTTCAACAATAATACAACTGTATTATAAATTCAACTATTGTTACTTAAAAGAAAACAATATTACATGCAGTGTAGTGGGTAATAAAACCATCTTATTTAAATAAAAAAAACAAAACAAAAATCCACCAGAGAGGGGCGGTACTGCCGATAGTGAATATAGTGAATGATGTTTTGACTGCTTTCCACCTTGTTCCATTGACAGTGTAGATCGATGAAGGATGTTAGAAGGAGAGGATAAATATTCTACAACCTCTGTCATGTATCAAGCATGAGGAGGTCGTAAACATAAGAGTGGAGTTGATTCGAAAAAAGGAATTTCTTATGTTCTGGAGAGCCATTCTCTTTGAGGCATACCATGTCCCATCAAAAGAAAGCGCACACTTGTGCTGTAGCACTTTTGATGTGGTACACTTTCATTTGGCTCTTGATGTGTCTCTGAGGTAGGTAGGTGAGACATTGCCGTGTTGGAAGAACACACTTTGAAATGCATGGCTTCCTTCACAGATATTATTAAACTTAACTTTTGACTAAAATGTCTTTCTTTGGAGATGTCCACTCTGTTGGTCTGGGATAAGACTTAATCCAAACGTTACTGCACTCAAAGGGATGCTGCATGCTCACTATGCAAAACAAACTGATTTTATTGAAAGGAACATGAATTAAATATAGTTTCTAACTGAGCTTTGAAGGATATGGGTTTTATAGGTCTAATATATTTCTGTTAAAATCACCCATAGCGTGTGGAGGAGGAAACATTCAAATGTTCTACTCACAGTAAGTGAAAGTATCAGCATGAGCAGTTCATTAAGCAGCAGTATGTCTCTTGTTAGCGTACAGTATATGTTGTACTATTACTGTGGGGGCAATATTTTAATATAGCTGGTCAAATCATTACACTGTTTTGACACACAGTGCATCATTAATAAGCTTGTTATATGCGTGATAAGTAAAATATTAATCTGCAAAGCAACTACTAACTAAAACTCATAAATGCAGAAAATTGCATTATTAGAAAGTTCTAAAAAGTACAAGTACCTTCATTGTACAGACAGTGGGTATATGCACTTAGTGACATTCCAGTACTGTGAACAATATTTTAATTGTCATCATTTGCACAGTGCCACATAATAACTTAAATTACGG
Organism: Larimichthys crocea; assembly: GCF_000972845.2. Taxonomy (NCBI): domain Eukaryota; kingdom Metazoa; phylum Chordata; class Actinopteri; family Sciaenidae; genus Larimichthys; species Larimichthys crocea. The sequence goes on from NC_040011.1 coordinate 20,693,983, forward strand.
ACTACAAAACATACATTCTCTATATGAATTCTTATTCATACATGTATACACATACAGACACATATGTAAATGAAGGGATGTGAAACGTGATTTCTGTACTGCACATACTGTATACAGACATGTCAAATGAATAATAACTATGCAAGTAATTATTTGCATATTTGTTAATCACACATACAGTACGTGTATATGCACTTATCAAGATATACTGTTCAAAAACACAGGTCATACAATTTTTTTCATCACTTTACCGCTACTCCTCACCTCAAACGATGAAATTGTAAAGAATAAAAAACAACACAAATGGATCTGACCAAGAACATTTCAAACAGAATACATGTTGTGTCCCAAATCTCAAATCCATACTACTGTACACACTAAATCTAAGCAGCTTTTGAGTAGGTTGTTTGTTCACACGCAAAAAAAGTGACAAAATGTTTTTTTTTTCATAATGTAACAGTCAGCATGCAGACTAAAAAACTGCTCTTGACTCTCTTCTCCCACAATTCAGAGCACAAAGGAAATGGAGGAGCTAGACAACTGGACAAAAATGTAAGTTACTGTGGATGATGGTGAAACTACTGCAGGAACTGAAAATTCAGCTCTCTCTATAGTATAAAACCATAAAGTATGTGGATTTTTTGCTCAGTACACTGCAAAACATATATTACACCAGACTAAAATTCATTGCTGAATAAAAATTTGTGATTCTCAGAAAAACCTTCCTATTATAATATGACTTCCAGCGCTGTGTTGAGTGGCAGCGAGCAAGAGTTGCTCTCTCTCTTTTCCCCACTTTAGCTATTTTTTTTCTTATTTATTGTTTACCATTACCGTTTGTTTTTTCAATAAGTTGTTTGTGCTGGGGTAGCAGGCTGAGGGCATCAGACGCCGACAAGATTAACAAGATCATCAGGAAGGCTGGCTCCGTACTGGGGGTCCAACTGGACTCTTTGTTGGAGGTGTCTGAGGGGAGGATGCTGTGTAAACTGCATAGTATCCTGGACAACAACGTCCACCCTCTCCACCAGGTGCTAACCTCGTACAGGAGCACCTACAGCTACAGACTCATTCCTCCCCGGTGTAACACAGAAGTCCAGAGGAAGTCCTTTCTTCCTGTGGCCATCAGACTGTATACCGTATTTTTCGGATTATAAGTCGCAGTTTTTTTCATAGTTTGGCCGGGGGTGCAATTTATACTCGACTTATAATCCGGAAAATACAGTAATTCATCTACCTCTGGTCGCGAGATGGACAGTGGAGACACTGTGTTCACTTTATCACTTTATTTAGTTTGTACTTATTTTATTACAATTTATGCCAAATTGTACAGTGTATACCTACATATTAACATGTTGTGCATTTAGTTAGTTACTTATTTTATTTTATGTCAGTCTAGCTTATTTGATCTCTCTCTTGTATTACTTCACCACTTTTGTATTGCAACTGCTGCACAGCAATTTCCCTCGGGATAATTTTTCTTCAATCTTGAATCCTGAATCTTATTAAAGCAAAGTGCAGATATTATGAAGCTGCATGCTCCTACAATACATGATTGTATTCTATAAATCCTTTATTATTAGTTATATTTTAACTGGACAAATCTCTGTGTGATTTGCCCTTTTGATCTACCTATCAATGGATGAATAATTATGTGATGCAGCATGAGCTCTTAAACATAAGCTATATAATAAATATGAACAATAGATGCTGAACCCCAAGTGAGCCCATGCATGGGTTTCATGTGTCAGCATGACAGACGACTTGCACATGACAAATACTGAAATAACCGCACATAATGAAGAAGAAACCTCTTTGCCCTGCTGCTCGTTCCTCACAGCCGATCCCTTGTATTCTTCTTTAATGTGTAAAATAAATTTATATCAAAGGTGACGTAACCTCTTGTTTGGATGTTAAATGTCATTGTTATAACCATCACTGTTGCTTCCGCCATTATCTTTCCTGTTTCAGAATAGGTTCCTGCCTCTCGAGTTGTGATGCTGGCACTACTAAGAAGAAGAACACTGTCCTTCACATCTACATGCGCTTCACTGCAGTGGCTGATTGCTGCCTTCAGTGTCACAAACTGAACTATTCTAATGCTGCCATTACTCAAAGGAAAGCGTGCTTCTTCACTAAATACATGCATCAAATCTGTAAGAAATGGGAGCAATTATTCTAAAGAGCCATTTAGCTATCCAGGGGGAAATTTCCCTAAACACATTTTATAGAGGCTTTGGTGTGAAGATGCATATCTGTGAGATATTAGTGTATTAGAGAAGTGGACTGGAAGGCTAGAGCTGGAAGATTGCTCTAAGATGAACCTTTTTTACTGACAATTGGATGATGTGTTTGCTAGACGCCTCAGTGTTCTCCCCTTAGAACAAATACAAAACCATTCAAATGTCTTATCTTTGTGTTCACAGGCCGTGGTGTTGCTGCTAAATGCAAAACAATACCATTTCAGAATTCAATCCGCTCATCTGCTGCTGCTAAGGTCAAGCTAATACACAAAACAGTATCTCGCATCGCAATCCATAAAGCGAACAGGTTGAAGCAGCAACACTGTTCAGGGAGGAAAGATCAGCTGGGTGTTTGAAAGGGCATATGCATGAGCGCATGCTAGTCACTTAAAACAGTGCTCATAAATGTAATCCTGTTTTCCTTATGTTCCCCGGAGAACACAGCTGAGAATATAATTCACAGCTCAGTGGCGGATGCGGACGAGAACAATGGGGATGCAGAGGTCAGGCTTGTGAAGAAACAACAGCACTGAGGTCTGGCAGGTGTCTCTGCTACAATCCTGTCACACCGAGCCTGCCCACGCTATGCAAACATTGCTGCTCATTATAACCACAGAGATGCTGTCATAGAGTACATCTTTATAAAAAGCGGCTTTATTTTCTCATGGTGCTGCAGGCTCATTCATGTTGTCTACATTCTGTCATGTCATGTCAAGATTAAAAACACGATCAGGCTTTTGGGATTAACCTGCCTGTATCTGTGTTATTTTACACAGTAAAGCACTTTTTCAAATTCTCCACTGAGGCTTTTATAGCTAATACCAGCTAAACAACATGTTGAAAGGTATTTATAGAGCCAAACGTCTACATGTCTACACTGGATAAATCCTACTGGGCCATAACAAGGTCATTACTGGACACAATTTGGGTGTTCTTTGCGGACATTGGTGTCAAATTGTGTTATAAATATATTATGCTGTGTGCAGTTTGCATGTTCTCCTTGTGTCTGCGTGGGTCCTCCCTCCAAAGACATGCAGGTTAACTGGTGACTCTAAATTGCTCAATGTGAATGTGAATCGTTGTTTGTCTCTGTGTGTCAGTGATGAACCAGTGACCCAGCCAGAGTGTGCTCTGCCTCTCAGCCAGGCTAGGATCAGCTGATCTCCCGATAATGATAAGCAGTTATGGAAAATGGATGGATGGATATGTAATTGCTTGCCTTGCCTGCCTTATGTTCACTGCACCGCAACAGTTTTCTACTCCACAAAGCTACGCTAAACAGTAAGCAAGGCGGACACCAGAGACCAATTTTGTTCAACCAAAGGTCCAAAACTATCACCGAAGACGAAGGGATTATGTGTCCTTAAAATGTATTTGGTGTAGTAAATTTGCTGTAGGACTGCTGTGTATAAACAATGGCTGTATTCACATGGGCACACATTTCTGTTTGAGTGATGGTATATGTGTTATTCTTTTGTGTTCAAGTCTGAAATATGGTAATTTTTAAGGATAAACAAATTATTTTCTTTTTGGCAAGTTACACTGTGTGATTAACAATGTATTGCTGTTGGTCGAAGAAAGAGAGGAGGAAGGCGTGTTCGTAGGAAGAGGGAGAAGAGGAAAGCCAAGAGTCTAGGACTGAGAGTAGGGACTTTGAATGCTGGACCTATGACAGGAAAAGGTAGAGAGTTGGTTGACAGGATGCAGAGGAGGAAAGTAGACATACTGTGTGTCCAGGAGACCAGGTGGAAAGGTAGCAAGGCTAGAAGCTTAGGAGCAGGGTTCAAGTTGTTCTATCATGGTGTAGATAGGAAGAGAAATGGAGTAGGAGTTATCTTAAAGGAGGAGTTTGTTAGGAGTGTACTGGAGGTAAAAAAGAGTGTCAGATAGAGTGATGAGTCTGAAGCTAGAAATCGAAGGTGTGATGTTCAGTGTTGTTAGTGGGTATGCTCCACAGGTAGGATGTGAGCTGGAGGAGAAGGAGAAATTCTGGTTGGACTTTGATGAAGTGATGCAGAGCATCCCCAGAAGTGAGAGAGTTGGTGCAGACTTTAATGGACATGTTGGTGCAAATGATGAGGAGGTGATGGGCAGGTTTGGTATCCAGGAGAGGAACGCAGAAGGACAGATGGTGGTTGATTTTGCAAAAAGGATGGAAATGGCTGTTATGAATACTTTCTTTCAGAAGAGGCAGGAACATAGGGTGACCTATAAGAGTGGAGGTAGGAGCACACAGGTAGACTGCATCTTGTGTAGACGGTGTAATCTGAAGGAGATCAGTGACTGCAAAGTAGTCGTAGGTGAGAGTGTAGCCAGACAGCATAGGATGGTGGTGTGTAGGATGATGCTGGTGGTGAGGAAGATGAAGAGGGCAAAGGCAGAGCAGAGGACGAAATGGTGGAAGCTGAAAAAGGAAGATTGTCGCATGACTTTTAGGAAGGAGTTGAGACAGGCTCGGGGTGGTCAGGAGGTGCTTCCAAATGACTGGACAATGTCAGGCCGGGAACTCAAAACAGGACTCAGAAGCTGAGGTGTCAGTGAGCACATTTATTTTCTTGCTCTCGTCTTCTCCCGCTTTATCCGGATTCGGGTCGCGGGGCAGCAGCTTCAGCAGGGAAGCCCAGACTTCCCTTTCCCCAGCCTTTTCATCCAGCTCTCCCAGGGGCACCCCAAGGTATTCCCAGGCCAGCCGAGAGACATAGTCCCTCCAGCGTGTCCTGGGTCTTCCCCGGGGTCGCCTCCCGGAGGGACGTGCCCGGAACATCTCACCAGGGAGACGTCCAGGAGGCATCCTCACGAGATGCCCGAGCCACCTTAACTGGTTCCTCTCGATGCGGAGGAGCAGCGGTTCTACTCTGAGCTCCTCGCGGATGGCCGAGCTTCTCACCCTATCTCTAAGGGAGAGCCCAGACACCCTGCGAAGGAAGCTCATTTCGGCAGATTTATTTTGAGACAACAAAAACCTCTCGACAGAGTGATGCTACAAAACAGGCTATGAAAAACTGATCCAAAACTAAGGAAAACAAAAAACACTCCAAAAACTCCAGGAAAAACTCTAAACTGGTTATGAAAAATTTATCAAAATCAAAATCACTCACAAGGAGGAAAATCAAAGGGTGCAAAACATTAACTGAAATCTCTCCTTGGAACTGGCTGAGGTGCACGATCAGAAGACGAAACACTTTGGCACAGGACAAAGGGAGACGCAGACAATATATACACAGGGTAATGGGGAACAGGTGGAAACAATCAGGGCGGGGAAGTCAATCAGACCGGTGACACCTGAGGAAGGGCAAATGACCTGAAACGAGAGGGCAGGTAAATTTCAAAATAAAACAGGAAATGAGAAGACAGAACAAAAACCCAGCTTCACTTCACCGCGGTGTGACAGTGCCCCTCCCTCTAGGGCCGACTCCTGACAGCCCTGGCTAATCAGGGTGGTCCTTCACAAAGTCTTCTATGAGAGACCGAGCCAGTATGAACCGGGACGGGACCCACTGTTGCTCCTCTGGGCCGTACCCCTCCCAGTCCACCAGGTACTGCCTGCCCCGGCCCCGGTTGCGCACAGCCAGTAACCTCTTGACCTTGTAGACAGGACCCCCGTCTACTACTTCCCGTCTACTTCTACTACTCCTTAACCGGTTTGACCTGACTTACATGGAACGTGGGGTGGACACGGAGAGACCAGGGCAGACAAAGGCGAACCGCTGCAGGCCCAATAATCTTGGTGATGGGGAATGGCCCCACGAAGCGCGGTGCCAGTTTTTTGGAGAGGGCTTTGAGGTGGAGGTTCTTGGCTGAGAGCCACACCCTCTGACCCAGCTGGTACGCCGGAGCGGGTCGTCTTCTCCGGTCCGCAGCCCTTTTGACCCGGTCTCCTCGGCGGATGAGGAGCTGCCGGGCGGCTGCCCAGACCCATCGGCAACAGCAGATCATGGCGTGGGTGGAGGGCACCGACACTTCAGGCTCTTGGTCCGCGAAGACAGAAGGCTCGTAACTGTACACACATATGAAGGGTGAGAAACCTGTGGCTGAGGTGGGCAGGGAATTGTAAGCATACTTGACCCAGACCAGGTGCTTGCACCACGTCGAGGGGTTCTGGGACACCAGACATCGGAGACCGGTCTCCAGCTGCTGGGTGAGGCATTCGGTCTGGCCGTTAGCCTCCGGGTGATAGCCTGACGTGAGAATGACTGTGGCTCCGATGAGTCAACAAAACTCCCTCCAGAAGCACGACGTGAACTGGGGCCCCCCGTCAGAAACAATGTCCCTAGGAAACCCGTGGACTCTAAAGACATGGTTAATCATGATCTCAGCCATCTCTTTGGCTGAAGGCAGTTTGGGCAAGGCTATGAATCTAGTCATTTTAGAAAATCTGTCCACCACCCTAAGAACTGTGGTGTTACCTTGGGAGACCTTGGCCAACATCTCCATGGACACAAAGTCCATGGAGATATTGGCCCATGGTCTGGAGGGGATGGGGAGCGGTTGTAGAAGTCCTATACGCAACCCGGAGGATGTCTTATTCCTGGCGCAGACCGAGCAAGCCTCGACGTACTCCCAGACCCCCCGTTCCATGGACCGCCACCAGAACTTCGAGAAATGGCATGGTCCGCCGAACCCCTGGATGACAGGAAAGCAGCGAGGTGTGAGCCCAGTGGATCGCTGTGGGCGCAGCTCAGCCTGGACAAACAATCGATTCTCAGGGCACCCACTAGGTGGCGGGCTCTCGCCGTTAGCCTGCTTGACCTTATTTTCTATCTGCCAAGTCACCGCTCCAACCACACAGGTCCGTGGAATGATGGGCTCTGGTTCTTTGGCAACAGGCTTCGGGGTCGTAGAGACATGACAGGGCATCGGGCTTGACATTCTGGGACCCTGGCCTGTAAGAAAGAGAGAACGAGAAGACTGCTGGACCTTTTTGCGGCTATCAGGTGTGGGCCATTCGGCCACAGCGCTCACTTTAGCCGGATCCATCTGCACCCTTCCAGGGGCTACGATGAAGCCCAGGAAGGAGATGGTGTCGGCATGAAACTCACTCTTTTCTGCTTTCACATAGAGCTTGTTTTCTAACAACCGTTGGAGGACCTGGGACCTGTGAGTCTCTAGATCTGGGGAGTAAATGAGAATGTCATTGAGGTAATCATACACAAACCGGTCTAAAAGGTCCCGGAGCACATCATTAATCATAGCTTGGAATACCGCTGGGGCATTAGCGAGTACGAAAGGCATGACTAACCTTCCTGTCATGTTCGGGTCAAATCTGACCGATTTACAACTTAAAACACTCATAAATATTGTGTTTTAAATCTGATTGGTACAAGGCCTTATGATGTCCTCCACACTATGCAGTTGAACATATAAAAATGATGATCACCTCTTTCATTGAATTTTGAGTGTGTTAATCAACCTTTACATCTGTTGTGTTCCCGGTCAAAAGTGACCGCCATAGGAAATGAATGAGTATCCAGACTATATTCATCCATCAGACCGAAAACATCCCCATACACACCACCCCAACTCACTGACTCACTGACTCACTGACTCACTCACTCACTCACTCACTCACACACACATTTCAGACTGAATAATGTATTTTGCGGGTACACATCTCTTTCCCGCGCTTATGTGCCTATCCCACATGTGAACCAACTTTCCTTAGACAGGTGTCTGTTATGTGAACCCACACACCCCATATATATATAGTTTGATGTTTGCACTCCTTTTACTCTGAGCACAATGAGTAGGCGACTGAACAAGCGGTTCTCTGTCGAAGAGGTTCTGGTCCAGGTTAGTGGACATGATGAAGAGGGCACTGATATCGAACCAGAGATAGAGGAGGATGTCTCAGAAGTGGAAGACAACACAGTTTTTGATCCAGACTTTGAGGAGACTGAGCAGGCACCTGAAGAACAGGCACCTGAGGAGACATTCCAGTCCAAGAGGGGGTACTTGCTCTGGTCTTCATCCCCCCAGGACAGAAGAAGTAGAGCAAGAGTGAAACACATCATAAAGATGACACCAGGGCCACGGTATGCGACATCTCGTGTGGATGACATAATGTCCAGCTTCCAACTCTTTTTACCAGAGTCCATTGAGGGAATTTTACTGGAGATGACAAACCTGGATGGGCAGTGTGTGTGTTTGGGGACACCTGGAGAGAAATTGACCCGGTATATCGCTCAAACAATGAGGCTACAAAAAATCTGTGGGATGCAGAGTCTGGCAGGCTTATATTCCGTCCTGAACTATGTCCTTACAGCAGTTTCATATCCTTTCAAGAATTATTCGATTTGATAACAGAGATACACGACCCATCTGCAGGTGAAATGACAAGTCAATGACAGTTGATGACGGCCTGGTTCCTTTCAGAGGTCGCTGTTCCTTCAAAGTGTACATTCCAAGCAAACCAGGGAAATATGGAATAAAAGATCTGGGAAGCATGTGATACCAGGAGCAGGTATGCCTGGAATATGCAGGTAAACATGGGGAAACCCAGTACTGGAAGGGCCGGAAAAAAAACAGGGTATGCGTGTTGTGCTGGACATGACAACTGATCTCCAAGGGCATAATATCACATGTGACAACTTCTTAACATCATAATGCTCTTGGTCAGGAGCTGCTGAAAAGAAAGCTGGCAGTGGTAGGGACAGTGAGGAAGAACAAGCCTGAACTTCCCCCTGCACTGGTATCGACCAGAGGAAGAGAGGCACTCTCATCAAAATTTGCTTCACTGACACACACACTCTTGTGTCATATGTTCCCAAGAAGAATAGAAATGTCATCCTGATGAGCACACTACACAAAGACAACTGACAACTTATTTTGCAGGCAGAATAACTGGCACCAAGAATCCTAGGGGGTCATACAATGCACTGACTACAGACAAAATCCCACGCCTTGTCAGAGGCCTTTCAGGAACATTCAATTGGAATTTGAAGCTGTCTGAATTTGTGCACCACTGGACACCCAGGGCACGTTCCATGGGAGGGTTGTTGTGGCTTAGGTCCAAGTCTTTAACATCGGTTGCGAGATCATCTCCAGGGATGGTCAAAAGAACTGCCTTACTGGAACTGACCCACTTAGTCAGCTGGAAGCCACCCATGGCGCACAATGCTCTCAGATCCTTCACAAGTTGAATTGCTTGATCATCAGAGGGAACTGACTTTAAGCAGTCATCCACGTAAAAGTTGCGGAGAACTGTGTCAGCTGCTTCTGGACTTGCTATTCCCCTGTTGTCCTCTGCTGTTCTCCTCAAGGCATAAGATGAGCAACTTGGTGAAGATGTAGCACCAAAAAGGTGAACAGTCATTCTGAATTCTTTCATCTCTTCATCCATCAGGCCACCAAAGGAAACGCAGAAGATCTGCATCTTCTTCAGGGACCTTAACCTGATAGAACATGGCCTGGACGTCTGCCATCAAGGCCACCGGCTCTTGCCTGAACCTCACTAGAACACCAAGAAGCGTGTTCGTAAGATTCGGGCCCTGCAGCAGCTGCTCATTTAAAGAGACTCCTCTGTAGGTTGCTGTGCAATCAAAGACCACGCAAATCTTCTTTTTCTTGGGGTGGTACACTCAGGGACGGACTGGCAATCTGGCATACCGTGCATTTGCCCGGTGGGCCGACGTGCAATTTGGGCCGACAAGTCCCGATATATATATTTAACGAGTGGATCACACACCCCGAACACACTTTTGGGCTTAGCGATGGGCAATGTGGGCCGCGCAGGAGCAGGGTGGCGGCTGGTTAGGCTAGGGCGCATGGCGCATCCATGGCGCACGAAAAAAAAGTCCGCCTGGGGGGGGGGGTTGTTGTTGTTGTGGGCTGCTCTGGTCCAAAAATGCCAGGGCCGATTTTTTGTCCCAGTCCGCCCATGGGTACTCCGTGATGGGGAATGTACCACACCCTGCCATCGTCACGCAACAGTTGCTCTCTGGGGACCCTGACTGCATATTTTCTCAATGACATCCTTCATGAACGCCTTATAGTCTTCCTGGAAGCTTGCGTGTCTTTTCAATTTCCTTTTTAGGCTGATGGCGCGCTGTTCTGCGATACATCGATTGTTTGGCATTTTGACTGCCTCATCCTTTAGGAGCAGGCTCACACAGTAATACCCATCCACCAGTCTAGCAGAGCTGCTCACCAGAGACATGAACTTGTGGTCTTCCTGTGACATTTCATCCTTCTCTTCACAATCACGCTCTGGGAAGTCTGCATTATACTACTGTCTTAACAACGCTTCTACTTCCACTACTGAAAGACGATTAACTGTGTGGCTCTCACCTTTGTCCCTGTCCATCTCCAGACTTCTTAGTGGCCCATTTACCACCCAGCCTAAGGCAGTTCTCACTGCATAGGGACCATCTCTTTCACTATGGATTTCCTGCCATGGCTCCATGGCCTTTGGAACATTGGTGCCTATGAGCAGGCCCACTTCAGCATTGATCTGAGGCAGAGACACATTCTTCAGGTAAGGCCAACTTGCAATGTCTTCCTGCTTAGGAATATTCTCCTTCTGAACTGGAATGAAGCTATGGGTGAATACCTAGGGCAGGTCTATGTAAACATCCTCTTCCACACCACACACTTCTAAGTCTGTCAGGACGAATGTCTTCAAAACCTTACTATCATCTGCCCTGCTACAGCCCATGGTGTTGAGAAGAATCTGTGTTCATCTGCCCCTGAGTTTCAGCTTTCTCAGGAGGTGTTCAGTACAAAAGCTTGCAGTGCTGCCAGGATCCATAAATGCATATGTTTCCACATATCTATCACTCCTCTTGGATTTGATCTTGACAGGCAAAACAGCTAATGCACATTTCCCTCCGGCCCCAATATAGGTACAAGCTTCGTTCTTCAGAGACACACATGCATTGGATATTTCTTTGCTCTCAGAGCAGTCTTCTTCCTTAACAGCAGGCACACTGTCTCCTTTTTTCTCCATGTGCAACAGGTCTGGATGTCTTTGTGAACATGTTTGACACTTTGCTTTCCTTTTACAGTCCTTGCTAAGGTGTCCTGGGAAAAGACATCCAAAGCACAGACCTATGGACTTTAGAAAATCCAATCTTTCCTTGATTGGTAGTTCTCGTATCTTTCTACACTCTGATAAAGTGTGTTTGTTGTGGCAGTATACACAAGGCTTCTGCAAAGCAACATTAACAGATTTCTTAACTGTCACATCTTGTTCTTTCTCTTCCCGTGGAGCCTCAACGCCTGTAGCAAAGCTGCTGTTTCCCTTTTGACTACCTTACTTGAATTGCTGATCCTTTCGGACTTTTCCTTCCTTTATTGCAGGAGACTCTGACATGCTTCCAAACAGGGGGTCCATGGCGATTTTTGCCTGGCGATCAATGAACTCAACCAGGGCTGAGAACCTTGCACGTCCTCTCCCCTGCTCTTGAATTTCCAAAGCTGTCACTCTCCACTTCTCACTCAATTTGTAAGGAAGCTTTGAAAGAACAGTCCGCATATTAGTGGGGTTGTCCATTTCCTCCATGAACTCCAAATCGCCCATTGTATTCTTGCAGCCAGTCAGGAACAGCGCATATGCATTGAGAGCTCTACCATCTTCTTGCTTGATGCTAGGCCAATTCAATGCCTTCTCCGTGTAGGCATTTGCTATCTTTAGCTCATTACTGTAGTGTTTCTGCAACAGCCTTCTGGCTTCTTTATAGCCTCTTTCAGATGGCATATGCTCACAACTATGGACTAACTCCTGTACTTCACCACTGATGTATTGCTCCAGGTAGTAGAACTTATCTTGATAGGTATCAGCTTTTCTCTCAACAGCATGTTCAAATGACCTAATGAACGACTTGTAGGTGAGCGGATCACCTTTAAACACGGGAACCTCTTTACGTGGTAGACTTGACAGGTTGTGTTGTCTAACAAGCATCTCTGTGATGACACTTTGTTTCTGCAACACCCGATGAAGGTCTTTGTCGTCATCCATTTGTCTTGCAGCTTGTCTCTGGCAGCTACCCACTGGCTGATATATCTCAGGACCAGAGCTCTGCACTACTCTTCCTGCTGATGGCTGTATACTATCATCTTTTTCCTCCTCTTTCACCTTTTGTCTAAAGGCTCCTTTGGAGACAGAATTGTTCATGCCATCTTCATATGACTCTAACACCTTCAATTTCGCTGTGGACTCTGCAAGTGCTCTATCAACTTCCAACTTCTCTCTTTTAGCCTTGAGCTGAGCCTCCTCGCAATCAAGAGCTTGTTTTTCTTCTAATGCCGCTGCCCATGCTAAGAGAGCTGCATGTTCTGCTGCCTCCTTGGCACGCACTGTTGACAGTGAGCTCCTTGAGGATCTTCTAGACCAGCCTGAGGCAACTGATCCATATTTACTTTTAGATCTGCAATCCTGCAAATTAACTTGCGAAACACTATCGCCCACATCTTCATCTTGTAGAGAAACCTCTGAAGGTGCACTTGGAACTCTTTCTATTTTCTCACGCTGGCGATTGACCCATTCCAAACCATTTTCTACATATGTCTTCACTGACATTAATTTGTTGGTGAACCATTCCTGATCTGCTTCCCTTTCTTCTTCATCCAGGAATTATGGAATCATTGAGCTCCACTACTTCTTTATGCAAGTTGCACATATCACTTTGCAAAAGATCTTGCACTTTGTATACATCCTCATTATTATCCATGAGCTCACCTATTTCTTTCATTTTACTTGTGAGCTGGCCGAATTTGCCTTTTCTAGTTCCAATTAGTCTATGCAGTTTCTCTTTTAATGCCTTTTCAGTGGGCTTTGGCGCCCTCTTTTGGCCAAAATCTTCAGGTGTCTTTTGTTCTCCAGAACTTTCTGCCATCTTCATTAATCAATGCACAATTCACTAGCAAATGTCTAACCAGTCGAACTTCTCAACATCAAATGCTAATGTCCTTTGAATTCTTCACGGTGCATAAATTATCTTAACATTAGATGGTTCCAAACATCCGTAATTGAACAAGACACCACGTCCTTACTGTATGACTCAGCACTTAGCAATACCAGCTAAGTTAGCAAGACAGCCTTAGCCAAGCTCACCTTTCCAAGCTCTTTCTTCTAGTAAAGGTTTCGTGGCTTTCCGGGGAAGTATTCTTTAACTTTCTGGCAAAGTTTTCTGACTTTATGTAGTGGCAGCTCCTTCTTCCTCTGCATGCTACCAACGGAGCGGGTGTATAGCAACCAGTGTGACTCGACAAAATCCTCATGTAAAAATGTTTACTAATGAAGTATATCACACATACAAAAAGTAAAACAATAAAACATAAAACAATTTCTAAAGCTCCTTATTTTTACTACAGTTGAGGTCTTAACTGGTGTAGGTCGGTCAGAAAACTGTATTACCTCCACCCGACCGTCTAATGTGAAACTGCATGTCTCACATGACTTAATGTGAAACTGCATGTCTCACATGACTTATATTTAAGTGTATCTCAAGCGCATTCCCCCTTGTGGTCAAACGTATGAATTTACACATTTCTGTATGTCAAACAATATTCAAATAAAATAATAATTTAAAGCAAAATACATTCCTAATATGGCTCCAACAACAACAGTTTCAGTCCAGTCTGATGTGACAAATGTCATTTTACCTTAAGAGCAGTTACAGTAAAACAGACCGGTCAGTTTTGACCGGGAACACTAAAGTAAGGGGTGGGAGGTGAACACTACATACTCATAGTGGCCGCTAGGAGTATTGGAGGTGAACACTACATACTCATAGTGGCCGCTAGGAGTATTAAATCCTGTTTTCCATTCATCTCCCTCTCGATCCTGATTAAAGCATTGCATAAATCTAGCTTGGTAAATTGCAGTTGGTCGAAAACGGATATCATAAGAGGCAGGGGGTAAGGATTTTTAATGATGGCATTTAGGGGTCTGTAATCGATGCAGGGCCTAAGAGAACCATCCTTTTTCCCCACAAAAAAGAATCCGGCCCCAGCTGCTGACGAGGAAGGACGAATAAGCCCAGCTCTCAGTGATGACCTGATGTACTCTTTCATTGGAGTACAACCGGCCCTTGGGAATGGGGGAGCCAGAAATCAGGTCTATGGCGCAGTCATAAGGCTGGTGTGGGGGAAGTGACATGGCCTTGGTTTTGCTAAAAACCTCTCTGATGTGGTGGTAGCAGGGGGGCACGGATCTAAGGTCGGGGTTCTCAGAGTCTGTGGCAGAAGTGACAGAAGAGTGATTAATGGAAGTCATGTTAATCCCCTGGACCGAAACAGGTTTGCAATGGTCCACACAATCTTCCCCCCATCCCATGATTGCCCCTGTTATCCAGTTTAGGTAGGGGTTGTGTTGACATAACCAGGGATTACCCAGGACTAGAGTCTGAGAGGGTGATTCAAACAGATACAAGTTCAGGAGCTCCCTATGCTCCTGGATCTGCAGTTCCAGTGGTTCTGTAGTGTGCGTTATCATGAACAGATCTTTGCCATTGAGAGCCCTGGCCTTGATGGGGCTAATCAGGGATTCTGATTTTAACCCCAATGTCTCCGCCAAACCCCAGTCAATTAAGCTCTCATCGGCCCCGGAGTCTATGAGTGCCTCAGTGTCAATAGTGGTGGCATGATGCGTTACCTTAACTGGCGTCAGGCTGCGTGGAACAAGGGCTGTGGCTGGGGTTGACTCACCTCCCGGGGTTTTCTGGCCGGACAGGTGGCGACGAGGTGATTAAGTTTGCCGCAGTAAAAGCAGCTGCCCTCCTGCTGGCGTCGTCGTTGCTCCTCCGGTGTCAGCCGTGTCCTGCATGGGCTCCTCTTCCCTGACGGTGGAGGAGGGAAGACCGTGCTCCAGCGGCGAATAACGGGGACCCTGCCCGCCCGGGGCTGGGAAGCGTGTAGATCTCTCCGACGTCGAACCGCTGCTCCGTGGTTGCCACAGCTTACAAACCCGGTTGTCTGTCCGGATGGCAAACGAGATAAGGGAATCCAGGTCTGCAGGCAGATCCAGTGGCAGCAGCAGCTCCTGGATGTGAGCCACCAGCCCCTTCAGGAAAACGTCGTACAGGGCAGTGTTATTCTAGCCATTCTCCGCCGCCAGGGTGCCCTGCCCTGTGTCAGTCTGCTCAGCTCCCTGGCCTTTTCAGGTTGGCAAGGCAGATAGAGATGAGAAGGACGTGCAGCACTCTAGGATGATTAAGGATAGGGATGGAAGTGTACTGACAGGTGCCAGTAGTGTTATGGGAAGATGGAAAGAGTACTTTGAAGAGCTGATGAATGAGGAAAATGAGAGAGAACGAAGAGCAGAAGAGGTGACTGTTGTGGACCAGGAAGTAGCAAAGATTAGTGAGGATGAAGTGAGGAGGGCATTGAAGAGGATGAAGAGTGGAAAGCTACAGAGGAATAAAGCTGATGAGCCATACAATGAAGTTATGGGAAAGAGTAGTAGAAGCTAGACTAAGGGCAGAAGTGAGCATTTGTGAGCAGCAGTATGGTTTCATGCCAAAAAAGACTACTACAGATGCAGTATTTGCTTTGAGGATGTTGATAGAGAAGTACAGAGAAGGTCAGAGGGAGCTGCACTGTGTCTTTGTAGATCTGGAGAAAGCTTGTGACAGGGTGCCCAGAGAGGAACTGTGGTATTGTATGAGGAAGTCTGGAGTGACAGAGAAGTATGTTAGAGCGGTGCAGGACATGTATGAGGGCTGTAAGACAGTGGTGAGGTGTGCTGTAGGTGTGACAGAGGAGTTCAAGGTGGAGGTGGGACTGCATCAGGGATCAGCTCTGAGCCCCTTCTTGTTCGCTATGGTGATGGACAGGCTGACAGACGAGGTTAGACAGGAATCTCCATGGACTATGATGTTTGCAGATGACATTGTGATCTGTAGTGAGAGCAGGGAACAGGTGAAGGAGAAGCTAGAGAGGTGGAGGTTCGCCCTGGAAAGGAGAGGAATGAAGGTTAGCCGCAGAAAGACTGAGTACATGTGTGTGAATGAGAGGGACCCAAGTGGAAGACTGAGGTTACAGGGAGAAGAGATAAAGAAGGTGGAGGATTTGAAGTATTTAGGGTCAACAGTCCAGAGCAATGGAGAGTGTGGAAACGAGGTGAAGAAGCGTGTGCAGGTGTAGTAGGTTGAAAAACGCTCTGTATTTAGTTTTTTATGTAAACAGGCACCCCCCCCCCTATTTTTTGATAATGCTGAACTACTCTAACATGCATTCTGACATTTTACACACTGACATTTAAGTTCTTTCATTCAGTTTTACATAAAGGCATTACGCTTTTATGCCAGTAGGTGGTACTCTAGCATTGTGGATTCACAAGGGAGACCCTAGCTACCTAGCTTGGTTCATGCGCAGCTAAAAATAAACAAGTTCAGGCATGAGCAAGACGCTAATTTCGGTCCTCTCTCTTATTGATCCACAGGTACGGTAAAACCCATCTTTCTGTATTGAATATGGTTCAGTATCTAATGTGAATACGTTAGAAAGTGTTTTGTAATGTTGTGAGATGATTTTTGAGACATGAAGTATGTGAAGTAAGCTTGTTTTGTAGGTAATTGTAATTGTCCCGATGTGAGTCGGCGAGCTGAGTTTTATGAACTCCCGTTTTCACTGTGATGTTATTAGTATGAGTTGAGTTATTAGCCTTGGTGACATTGGGAAATGCACTGAGCTAGTGTTAAGAGATATGTTATGTTTAGCATACACGCATGTCAGCGCGGTATCTTATTATTATCTTATTTTGTAAACGCTGTTCGTAAAAGAGTACGTGTGTGTATGTGCGTGTGTGTGTGAGTGAGAGAAAGTGAGTGAAAGATCATAACCCGTAGGAATGTTGTTGTCTTTTATTCTATTGTGTTAAATATTTTGGTCATGAGTTATGTCTACTAAGAGTTAAGATGAAGTATATGGTGAATTGTTGAGAATTGTAAAAAAAATAAACAAGTTCAGGCATGAGCAAGACGCTAATTTCGGTCCTCTCTCTTATTGATCCACAGCGTCTGTATGTACGTATATTGGCTACGCAGTGCTCCCTAGCCTGTGTAACCATTGCTGCCGGCCCAGATTTCCCCTAGGTTTGGCGCCGGTAACACAGGCAGATTGGAACGGGTGGAGAAAAGTGTCAGGTGTGATAGAAGAGTTTCAGCTAAAATGAAAGGAAAGGTGTACAAAACTGTGGTGAGACCAGCGATGTTGTTTGGTCTAAAGACAGTGCCACTGAGGAAAAGACAGGAGGCAGAGCTGGAGGTAGCAGAGATGAAGATGCTGAGGTTCTCTTTGGGTGTGAC